>NC_092087.1:110779456-111042913 GCF_045679555.1 Salvelinus alpinus | reverse complement strand
TAAACATAAAGTGGCATAGTTTAAAGTGGCTAGTGGTACATGTATTGCATAAAGATGGCAAGATGCAGTAGATGATATAGAGTACAGTATATATACATATGAGATGGGTAATGTAGGGTATGTAAACATTGTATTAAGTGGCATTGCTTAAAGTGGCTAGTGGTACATTTTTACATAATTTCCATCAATTCCCATTTTTAAAGTGGCTGGAGTTGAGTCAGTATGTTGGCAGCGGCCGCTAAATGTTAGTGGTGGCTGTTTAACAGTCTGATGGCCTTGAAATAGAAGCTGTTTTTCAGTCTCTCGGTCCCTGCTTTGATGCACCTGTACTGACCTCGCCTTCTGGATGATAGCGGGGTGAACAGGCAGTGGCTTGGGTGGTTGTTGTCCTTGATGATCTTTATGGCCTTCCTGTGACATCGGGTGGTGTAGGTGTCCTGGAGGGCAGGTAGTTTGCCCCTGGTGATGCGTTCTGCAGACCTCACTACCCTCTGGAGAGCCTTACGGTTGTGGGCGGAGCAGTTGCCGTACCAGGCGGTGATACAGCCCGACAGGATGCTCTCGATTGTGCATCTGTAGAAGTTTGTGAGTGCTTTTGGTGACAAGCCGAATTTCTTCAGCCTCCTGAGGTTGAAGAGGCGCTGCTGCGCCTTCTTCACAACGCTGTCTGTGTGGGTGGACCAGTTCAGTTTGTCCGTGATGTGTACACCGAGGAACTTAAAACTTTCCACCTTCTCCACTACTGACCCGTCGATGTGGATAGGGGGGTGCTCCCTCTGCTGTTTCCTGAAGTCCACAATCATCTCCTTTGTTTTGTTGACGTTGAGTATGAGGTTATTTTCCTGACACCACACTCCGAGGGCCCTCACCTCCTCCCTGTAGGCCGTCTCGTCGTTGTTGGTGATCAAGCCTACCACTGTAGTGTCATCCGCAAACTTGATGATTGAGTTGGAGGCGTGCATGGCCACGCAGTCGTGGGTGAACAGGGAGTACAGGAGAGGGCTCAGAACGCACCCTTGTGGGGCCCCAGTGTTGAGGATCAGCGGGGTGGAGATGTTGTTACCTACCCTCACCACCTGGGGGCGGCCCGTCAGGAAGTCCAGGACCCAGTTGCACAGGGCGGGGTCGAGACCCAGGGTCTCGAGCTTGATGACGAGTTTGGAGGGTACTATGGTGTTAAATGCTGAGCTGTAATCGATGAACAGCATTCTCACATGGGTATTCCTCTTGTCCAGATGGGTTAGGGCAGTGTGCAGTGTGGTTGCGATTGCGTCGTCTGTGGACCTATTGGGTCGGTAAGCAAATTGGAGTGGGTCTAGGGTGTCCGGTAGGGTGGAGGTGATATGGTCCTTGACTAGTCTCTCAAAGCACTTCATGATGACGGAAGTGAGTGCTACGGGGCGGTAGTCGTTTAGCTCAGTTACCTTAGCTTTCTTGGGAACAGGAACAATGGTGGCCCTCTTGAAGCATGTGGGAACAGCAGACTGGGATAAGGATTGATTGAATATGTCCGTAAACACACCAGCCAGCTGGTCTGCGCATGCTCTGAGGACGCGGCTGGGAATGCCGTCTGGGCCTGCAGCCTTGCGAGGGTTAACACGTTTAAATGTTTTACTCACCTCGGCTGCAGTGAAGGAGAGCCCGCAGGTTTTGGTAGGGGGCCGTGTCAGTGGCACTGTATTGTCCTCAAAGCGGGCAAAAAAGTTGTTTAGCCTGTCTGGGAGCAAGACATCCTGGTCCTCGACGGGGCTGGTTTTCTTTTTGTAATCCGTGATTGACTGTAGACCCTGCCACATACCTCTTGTGTCTGAGCTGTTGAATTTCGACTCGATTTTGTCTCTGTACTGAGACTTAGCCTGTTTGATTGCCTTGCGGAGAGAATAGCTACACTGTTTGTATTCGGTCATGCTTCCGGTCACCTTGCCCTGGTTAAAAGCAGTGGTTCGCGCTTTCAGTTTCACGCGAATGCTGCCGTCAATCCACGGTTTCTGGTTTGGGAATGTTTTTATCGTTGCTGTGGGTACGACATCGTCAATGCACTTCCTAATGAACTCGCTCACCGAATCAGCATATTCGTCAATATTGTTGTTGGACGCGATGCGGAACATATTCCAATCCGCGTGATCGAAGCAGTCTTGAAGCGTGGATTCAGATTGGTCGGACCAGCGTTGAACAGACCTGAGCGCGGGAGCTTGTTGTTTGAGTTTTTGTTTGTAGGCTGGAATCAACAAAATGGAGTCGTGGTCAGCTTTTCCGAAAGGGGGGCGGGGGAGGGCTTTATAAGCGTCGCGGAAATTAGTATAACAATGGTCTAGTGTTTTTCCAGCCCTGGTAGCACAATCGATATGCTGATAGAATTTAGGGAGTTTTGTTTTTAGATTAGCCTTGTTAAAATCCCCAGCTACGATGAATGCAGCCTCAGGGTGTGTGGTTTCCAGTTTACAAAGAGTCAGATAAAGTTCGTTCAGGGCCATCGATGTGTCTGCTTGGGGGGGAATGTATACGGCTGTGATTATGATTGACGAGAATTCCCTTGGTAGATAATGCGGTCGACATTTGATTGTGAGGAGTTCTAGATCAGGTGAACAGAACGACTTGAGTTCTTGTGTGTTGTTATGATGATCACACCACTTCTCGTTAATCATAAGGCATACCCCCCCGCCCCTCTTCTTACCGGAAAGATGTTTGTTTCTGTCGGCGCGATGCATGAAGAAACCAGCTGGCTGCACCGACTCCGTTAGCGTCCCTTGAGTTAGCCATGTTTTCGTGAAGCAGAGCACGTTGCAATCCCTGATGTCTCTCTGGAATGCTACCCGTGCTCGGATTTCATCAACCTTATTGTCAAGAGACTGGACATTGGCGAGTAGTATGCTAGGGAGTGGAGCGCGATGTGCCCGTCTCCGAAGCCTGACCACGAGACCGCCACGTTTTCCCCTTTTTCGGCGTCGCACAGGGTCGCCGGCTGGGATCAGATCCATTGTATTGTGTGGAAGGCAAAACACTGGATCCGTTTCGGGAAAGTCATATTCCTGGTAGGAACGATGATGAGTTGACGTTAATCGTATATTCAGTAGTTCCTCCCGACTGTATGTAATGAAACCTAAGATTACCCGGGGTACCGATGTAAGAAATAACACGTAAAAAAACAAAATACTGCATATTTTCCAAGGAACACGGAGCGAGGCAGCCATCTCTTTTCGGCGCCGGAAGTAGGTTCAACCTACTGTAACCTACTGGCATGACCTAGAGAGATACAACCTACTGTAGCTTACTGGCATGACCTAGAGAGATACAACCTACTGTAGCCTACTGGCATGACCTAGAGAGATACAACCTACTGTAGTCTACTGGCATGACCTAGAGAGATACAACCTACTGTAACCTACTGGCAGGACCTAGAGAGATACAACCTACTGTAATCTACTGGCAGGACCTAGAGAGATACAACCTACTGTAACCGACTGGCATGACCTAGAGAGTTACAACCTACTGTAACCTACTGGCATGACCTAGAGAGATACAACCTACTGTAGCCTACTGGCATGACCTAGAGAGATACAACCTACTGTAGCCTACTGGCATGACCTAGAGAGTTACAACCTACTGTAACCTACTGGCATGACCTAGAGAGTTACAACCTACTGTAACCTACTGGCATGACCTAGAGAGATACAACCTACTGTAACCGACTGGCATGACCTAGAGAGTTACAACCTACTGTAACCTACTGGCATGACCTAGAGAGTTACAACCTACTGTAACCTACTGGCATGACCTAGAGAGTTACAACCTACTGTAACCTACTGGCATGACCTAGAGCGTTACAACCTACTGTAGCCTACTGGCATGACCTAGAGAGATAGAACCTACTGTAACCTACTGGCATGACCTAGAGAGTTACAACCTACTGTAACCTACTGGCATGACCTAGAGAGATACAACCTACTGTAGCCTACTGGCATGACCTAGAGCGTTACAACCTACTGTAGCCTACTGGCATGACCTAGAGCGTTACAACCTACTGTAGCCTACTGGCATGACCTAGAGCGTTACAACCTACTGTAGTCTACTGGCATGACCTAGAGAGATACAATCTACTGTAGCCTACTGGCTTGACCTAGAGAGCTAAAGTTGTACATTTCCTGGATTTTAAATGAATATTTTCCAGTAATAATGATAATTTGTATCTTCCTATCCACATGTGGGATCCCTCTCCTTTGTCGTCCTCTCTACACCAATAACAGACAACTACTGTTTGACTCCCAATCACGGCCGGATGTGATACAGCCTGGATTCGAACCAGGGACTGTAGTGACACCTCTTGCACTGAGATGCAGTGGCTTAGACCGCTGCGTCCGTGTGTGTTTAACTTTTTAACTGTACTAGAATGCTTAAAAGGCCGCTAAAATTTTAAATATCGGTTATCGGTATCGTTTTTTGGGGCAAGGAAAATATTGGATATCGGTATTGGCCAAAAATGTAATCTCGGTGCATCCCTTTATTCTAAAATGTATCACAATACCCCATAATGACATCACAATACCCCATAATGCCAAAGCAAAAACATGTTTAGGTTTTTTTCAAATGTATTGAAACTATTCCCCAGGATAACTAGTCTCAGAGTAATGTAAGATCCCAGGATAACTAGTCTCAGAGTAATGTAAGAACCCAGGATAACTAGTCTCAGAGTAATGTAAGAACCCAGGATAACTAGTCTCAGAGTAATGTAAGATCCCAGGATAACTCGTCTCAGAGTAATGTAAGATCCCAGGATAACTAGTCTCAGAGTAATGTAAGATGCTTGGAAAAAGAAGCTGAAAAGAATAACAGAACGGCACCATTAGAACTAAAATGTGTTGCCTGGATGTCAGACCCCCAACCCTCCAAACTGTAAATAAATAATAAAATGTCTCCTGGATGTCAGACCCCCAACCCTCCAAACTGTAAATAAATAATAAAATGTGTCTCCTGGATGTCAGACCCCCATCCCTCCAAACTGTAAATAAATAATAAAATGTGTCGCCTGGATGTCAGACCCCCATCCCTCCAAACTGTAAATAAATAATAAAATGTGTATCCTGGATGTCAGACCCTCAACCCTCCAAACTATAAATAAATAATAAAATGTGTCGCCTGGATGTCAGACCCCCAACCCTCCAAACTGTAAATAAATAATAAAATGTGTCTCCTTGGCAACATTAGAACCTCGGTACGTTTACTGTGTACTGGGTCGAGACAAAGGAATGATGTAAACAAATTATCCAAAATATTTTTGTCAATAGGACAGTATATAAACAAAGGACTGACCGAACCCCCTTTGGTGACTGAATGCTTGTAAGGAAAACTAGATGATCAAAACATTAGGTCACATCAAATAACCCTGAGTGGTTTCACCTCCTCCCAGACTATACTGGATACTACAGTTATAACTATACATAGCTATACAGGATACTACAGTTATACAGGATACTACAGTTATACAGGATACTACAGTTATACAGGATACTACAGTTATAACTATACATAGTTATACAGGATACTACATTTATACAGGATACTACAGTTATACAGGATACTACAGTTATAACTATACATAGCTATACAGGATACTACAGTTATACAGGATACTACAGTTATACAGGATACTACAGTTATAACTATACACAGTTATACAGGATACTACAGTTATAACTATACACAGTTATACAGGATACTACAGTTATAACTATACACAGTTATACAGGATACTACAGTAATAACTATACATAGTTATACAGGATACTACAGGTATACAGGATACTACAGTTATACAGGATACTACAGTTATACAGGATACTACAGTTATACTGGATACTACAGTTATAACTATACATAGTTATACATGATACTACAGTTATACAGGATACTACAGTTATACAGGATACTACAGTTATAACTATACACAGTTATACAGGATACTACAGTTATACAGGATACTACAGTTATAACTATACATAGGTATACAGGATACTACAGTTATAACTATACATAGTTATACAGGATACTACAGTTATACAGGATACTACAGTTATAACTATACATAGTTATACAGGATACTACAGTTATAACTATACATAGTTATACAGGATACTACAGTTATACTGGATACTACAGTTATACAGGATACTACAGTTATAACTATACATAGTTATACAGGATACTACAGCTATACAGGATACTACAGCTATACAGGATACTACAGCTATACAGGATACTACAGTTATAACTATACATAGTTATACTGGATACTACAGTTATACAGGATACTACAGTTATACAGGATACTACAGTTATAACTATACATAGTTATACAGGATACTACAGTTATACAGGATACTACAGTTATACAGGATACTACCGTTATACAGGATACTACAGTTATACAGGATACTACAGTTATACAGGATACTACAGTTATACAGGATACTACAGTTATAACTATACACAGTTATACAGGATACTACAGTTATACAGGATACTACAGTTATAACTATACACAGTTATACAGGATACTACAGTTATACAGGATACTACAGTTATAACTATACACAGTTATACAGGATACTACAGTTATACTGGATACTACAGTTATACTGGATACTACAGCTATACAGGATACTACAGTTATACAGGATACTACAGTTTTAACTATACATAGTTATACAGGATACTACAGTTATACAGGATACTACAGTTATAACTATACATAGGTATACAGGATACTACAGTTATAACTATACATAGTTATACAGGATACTACAGTTATACAGGATACTACAGTTATACAGGATACTACAGTTATACAGGATACTACAGTTATACAGGATACTACAGTTATACAGGATACTACAGTTATACAGGATACTACAGTTATACAGGGTACTACAGTTATAACTATACACAGTTATACAGGATACTACAGTTATAACTATACATAGTTATACAGGATACTACAGTTATACAGGATACTACAGTTATAACTATACATAGTTATACAGGATACTACAGTTATACAGGATACTACAGTTATACAGGATACTACAGTTATACAGGATACTACAGTTATACAGGGTACTACAGTTATAACTATACACAGTTATACAGGATACTACAGTTATAACTATACATAGTTATAGAGGATACTACAGTTATACAGGATACTACAGTTATAACTATACATAGTTATACAGGATACTACAGTTATACAGGATACTACAGTTATACAGGATACTACAGTTATACAGGATACTACAGTTATAACTATACATAGTTATTCCAAAGGTTGGCTACTTACTATCCACTGTTTGCAAGCCACCGTTGCTGATCTATTTTATTTATTTATTTCACCTTTATTTAACCCGGTAGGCAAGTTGAGAACAAGTTCTCATTTACAATTGCGACCTGGCCAAGATAAAGCAAAGCAGTTCGACACATACAAAAACACAGAGTTACACATGGAGTGTAACAAACATACAGTCAATAATACAGTAGAAAAATAAGTCTATATACAATGTGAGCAAATGAGGTAAATGCAAAAAAAGGCCATGGTGGCAAAGTAAATACAATATAGCAAGTAAAACACTGGAATGGTAGATTTGCAGTGGAAGAATGTGCAAAGTAGAAATACTGGGGTGCAAAGGAGCAAAATAAATAAATAAATACAGTAGGGGAAGAGGTAGTTGTTTGGGCTAAATTAAAGATGGGCTATGTACAGGTGCAGTAATCTGTGAGCTCCTCTGACAGCTGGTGCTTAAAGCTAGTGAGGGAGATAAGTGTTTCCAGTTTCAGAGATTTTTGTAGTTCGTTCCAGTCATTGGCAGCAGAGAAGTATGCTCCAGGAAGTATATCTCACTGGTCATCCCCAAAGCCAACACCTACTTTGGCCGCCTTTCCTTCCAGTTCTCTGCTGCCAATGACTGGAACGAATTGCAAAAATCGCTGAAGTTGGAGACTTATATCTCCCTCACTAGCTTTAAGAATCAACTATCTGAGCAGCTTACCGATCGCTGCAGCTGTACACAGCCCATCTGTAAGTAGCCCATCCAATGCTGACCTCATCCCCATGTTTTTATTTACTTTTTTTGCTCACACCAGTATTTATATATTATATATGTTATATATGTTACAGTCACATATATTCTACTTGCACATCATCATCTGCACATCTATCACTCCAGTGTTAATATGCTAAATTGTAATTACTTTGCTACTACGGCCTATTTATTGCCTTATTGCCTTTATTGCCTCTGTACTCCATTTGCACACACTGTATATAGATGTTTCTATTGTGTTATTGTCCTTTTGTTTATCCCAACTCTGTTGTTTTTGTGGCACTGCTGTGCTTTATCTTGGCCAGGTTGCATTTGTTAATGAGAGCTTGTTCTCAGCTGGTTAAATAAAGGTGAGAATGAAAATGTATGAATTGTTCATGACGTCCTCCAGTGATTAAAAAAATAAAAATAAACGTTTCCTGTTGAAAGTGATATATAAATACAGTAAAGTATAAACACACTAAAGGGAAACAAATAAATGTTTTGAGCAAAATAGTGTTTTTTTAGACAACTGCAAACTAGAAGGAGTGAGTGATGTCATAGTAAGGCCTTCAAGGGCTTGATGGGAAGTCGTGATGTCATCCAATAGGAGACTGATCTTCATGTGAATATTCATTATTCTTTTTTAAATCCTTCCTGTTCTGTCAAGTTGGTTGTTGATCATTGCTAGAAAGCCATTTTCAAGTCTTTCCATAGACTTTCAAGATGATTTAAGTCCAAACTGTAACTAGGCCACTCAGGAACATTCAATGTCATCTTGGTTTGCTCCTCCGGTGTAGATTTGGCCTTGTGGTTTAGGTTATTGTCCTGTTAGGACAGTTTTTTGTATTCAGATCTCTGAAATGCACTCTACCTACGTAACATTTAGTTTCCTTATGTTATGCTGGGAAAGCAGTTTTCATAGGCACAGAAATTCTAAATAATTTCAGAGTTTGCTAAATCCAATGGTTCTAACCGAAAGTCCCCTTAACTTTATTGACAACACCCAAATGGATACTGTCATTAATGTGGTTCTTCAATAATTACACATAATTCTTAATACTGTAGCTGTTTAGTTAGTCACATGTTCATCGATCATCAGCTGATCCAGGAAATCATTTTCAGAATGACAGTCACATGACAAACATCACCACATGCAACAACAACCAAAGTGCTTCTTCATTCATTACTCTGGTAAAGACAGTTATGCCGTGCTCCACATTGGATCCAACATCCCTAACAAATTGATGCTTATAATTTTATTGTCTGATTGATTTACAGTAGGTTCTCGTTAGTCTGTTTGGACACAGAGATACTTAGCTCATAATGTGTAGAGAACTGTTCCTTGATGGATAGGCTATTGTACAACACACAGAGCTATTTTCCTTTATTTGTTGTTAGGTGAAGTTATGGGTCCTACAGTAGGTCTATGTTATTGTTAGGTGAAGTTATGGGTCCTACAGTAGGTCTATGTTAGGTGAAGTTATGGGTCCTACAGTAGGTCTATGTTGTTGTTAGGTGAAGTTATGGGTCCTACAGTAGGTCTATGTTATTGTTAGGTGAAGTTATGGGTCCTACAGTAGGTCTATGTTTGGTGAAGTTATGGGTCCTACAGTAGGTCTATGCTGTTGTTGTTAGGTGAAGTTATGGGTTCTACAGTAGGTCTATGTTGTTAGGTGAAGTTATGGGTTCTACAGTAGGTCTATGTTAGGTGAAGTTATGGGTCCTACAGTAGGTCTATGTTGTTGTTAGGTGAAGTTATGGGTCCTACAGTAGGTCTATGTTTGGTGAAGTTATGGGTCCTACAGTAGGTCTGTGTTATTGTTAGGTAATATTTTGGGTCCTACAGTAGGTCTATGTTTGGTGAAGTTATGGGTCCTACATTAGGTCTATGTTATTGTTAGGTAATGTTATGGGTCCTACAGTAGGTCTATGTTGTTGTTATGGGTCCTAGAGTACACTATGTGTGTCATGCAATAACAACCAAAGTGCTTCTTCGTTCATTACAGGTATATTTGTTGTTAGGTGAAGTTATGGGCCAATTTGGCAAACAGTGTACAAACCCTCATTGTCAGGTTGATGGAAAAGCTAGACAAAGAGCATTTTACTGGTTGAAGTGTTTTTTAAATACAAAGCGGTTGATTTGCGATGATGACATAAACATTATATTAAGCAGGACATTCAAACGAGCCTTACAATTATAATCCAAAGTAGTGTGAAATGTACTCATAAGCAACCTGGAAATGGAGGCTACTCCCATGAGTTTTCCCCCATTCACATTCAGAATACATTGTGAAAAACTAAAATCTTTGCTCACCATTTTTGCTCCAGGCAGATATACTACATCCATAACTAGTGGTTTCCTCATTAGCAGATATACTACATCCATAACTAGTGGTTTCCTCATTACCAGATATACTACATCCATAACTAGTGGTTTCCTCATTACTAGATATACTACATCCATAACTAGTGGTTTCCTCATTACCAGATATACTACATCCATAACTAGTGGTTTCCTCATTACCAGATATACTACATCCATAACTAGTGGTTTCCTCATTAGCAGATATACTACATCCATAACTAGTGGTTTCCTCATTACCAGATATACTACATCCATAACTAGTGGTTTCCTCATTAGCAGATATACTACATCCATAACTAGTGGTTTCCTCATTACCAGATATACTACATCCATAACTAGTGGTTTCCTCATTAGCAGATATACTACATCCATAACTAGTGGTTTCCTCATTAGCAGATATACTACATCCATAACTAGTGGTTTCCTCATTACCAGATATACTACATCCATAACTAGTGGTTTCCTCATTAGCAGATATACTACATCCATAACTAGTGGTTTCCTCATTACCAGATATACTACATCCATAACTAGTGGTTTCCTCATTAGCAGATATACTACATCCATAACTAGAGGTTTCCTCATTACCAGATATACTACATCCATAACTAGTGGTTTCCTCATTAGCAGATATACTACATCCATAACTAGTGGTTTCCTCATTAGCAGATATACTACATCCATAACTAGAGGTTTCCTCATTACCAGATATACTACGTCCATAACTAGTGGTTTCCTCATTAGCAGATATACTACATCCATAACTAGTGGTTTCCTCATTAGCAGATATACTACATCCATAACTAGTGGTTTCCTCATTAGCAGATATACTACATCCATAACTAGTGGTTTCCACATTACCGGATATACTACATCCATAACTAGTGGTTTCTTCATTAGCAGATATACTACATCCATAACTAGTGGTTTCCTCATTAGCAGGGAGGAGTTTCTACAACCAGATTGTTTGTGCATTGCCACAATTTCAGCAAACGCAGAAAAGGGCCTATAACTTCTTCGGGGGCAGCATTTTCACTTTTGGATAAATAGCGTGCCCAATTTCAACTTCCTTCTACTCATCCCCAGAATATAAAATATGCATATTATTAGTATTATTAGATTTGGATAGAAAACACTCTGAAGTTTCTAAAACTGTTTGAATCATGTCTGTGAGCATAACAGAAGAAACCCTGAGGACAAACCATTCATATTTTTTATTTTTTTGAGGTCACTGTCTTTTCAATGAGTTTCATTGGGAAACCAGATTTCTAAGGGACTTGTTTGTAGTTCCTACCACTTCCACTGGATGTCACCAGTCTTTCGAAATTGGTTGAGGTTATTCCTTTGTGTAATGAAGAAGTACGGCCATAGTAAAGGAGGGTCACTTGAAGTAAATTGTTTGAGAGAGGCACATTACCAAAAAAGTTGCGTCAGTTTGTTTTCTTTTTGTATTGAACACAGATCATCCCGTCTTCAATTTGATCAATTTATTAATGTTTAAAAATACCTAACGTTGTATTACAAAAGTAGTTTGAAATGTTTTGGTAAAGTTTCCTTGTAACTTTTGATATATTTTGTAGTAACGTTGCGCAAGTTGGAAGCTGTGTTTTTCTGGATGAAACGTGCCAAATAAATTGACATTTTGGATATATATCGACGGAATTAATCGAACAAAAGGACCATTTGTGATGTTTGTGGGACATATTGGAGTGCCAACAAAATAATTTCGTCAAAGGTAAGGCATGAATTATATTTGTATTTCTGCGTTTTGTGTCGTGCCTGCAGTGTTGAAATATGCTACTCTCTTTGTTTACTGTTGTAAACAGATAATAGCATCTTATGCTTTCACCGAAAAGCCTTTTTGAAATCTGACATGTTGGCTGGATTCACAACGAGTGTAGCTTTAATTTGGTATCTTAAATGTGTGATTTAATGAAAGTTTGATCTTTATATCATTTTATTTGAATATGGAGCTCTGTATTTTCCCTGGCTATTGGCCAGGTGGGACGATTGCGCACCACCTACCCCAGAGAGGTTAAGACAATTGTCGAATAATTTTAACATTCATTACAGACATCAATTGTTGTACAACATCATGGCTACGCTGTTGACATCACCTTTTACAGTGGATTACCGCTGTTGTGGGCCTTTAATCATCTGTCTGACTTTGTTGTTCACACAGGAGAGATAAGGGACTATCGTGGATCCTCTGGGGAGCCTCAACAACCTCATGATGCTGAAGAGGCAGAGAAGAGTCTCTCCAGATCAGAACACTTCAAGAAACACCAGCAGAGATCCACAGGGAAGAGAACTCACTGCTGCTCTGACTGTGGGAAGAGATTCACCTCATCAGGCATTAAAATTCATCAGAGAACACACACAGGAGAGAAACCTTATAGCTGTGGTCAATGTGGGAAGAGATGTACTACATCTGTCCATCTGACTCTACACCAGAGAATACACACAGGAGAGAAACCTTACAGCTGTGGTCAATGTGGGAAGAGTTTTTTTCAATCTAGTGATCTAAAAGTGCACCAGAGAACACACACAGGAGAGAAACCTTATAGCTGTGGTCAATGTGGGAAGAGTTTTACTACATCTAGCCATCTGACTCGACACCAGAGAACACACACAGGAGAGAAACCTTACAGCTGTGGTCAATGTGGGAAGAGTTTTACTACATCTAGCAATCTGACTCTACACCAGAGAACACACACAGGAGAGAAACCTTACAGCTGTGGTCAATGTGGGAAGAGTTTTACTACATATGGCCAGGTTACATTACACCAGAGAACACACACAGGAGAGAAACCTTACAGCTGTGGTCAATGTGGGAAGAGTTTTGGTGCATCTAGCACTCTGACTCTACACCAGAGAACACACACAGGAGAGAAACCTTACAGCTGTGGTCAATGTGGGAAGAGTTTTGGTGCATCTCGCACTCTGACTCTACACCAGAGAACACACACAGGAGAGAAACCTTACAGCTGTGGTCAATGTGGGAAGAGTTTTACAATATCTAGCAATCTGACTCTACACCAGAGAACACACACAGGAGAGAAACCTTACAGCTGTGGTCAATGTGGGAAGAGTTTTGGTGCATCTCGCACTCTGACTCTACACCAGAGAACACACACAGGAGAGAAACCTTACAGCTGTGGTCAATGTGGGAAGAGTTTTACAATATCTAGCAATCTGACTCTACACCAGAGAACACACACAGGAGAGAAACCGTATAGCTGTGGTCAATGTGGGAAGAGTTTTGGTGCATCTAGCACTCTGACTATACACCAGAGAACACACACAGGAGAGAAACCTTACAGCTGTGGTCAATGTGGGAAGAGATGTACTACATCTGGCCATCTGACTCTACACCAGAGAATACACACAGGAGAGAAACCTTACAGCTGTGGTCAATGTGGGAAGAGTTTTTTTCAATCTAGTCATCTAAAAGTGCACCAGAGAACACACACAGGAGAGAAACCTTACAGCTGTGGTCAATGTGGGAAGAGTTTTACTACATCTAGCAATCTGACTCTACACCAGAGAATACACACAGGAGAGAATCCGTATAGCTGTGGTCAATGTGGGAAGAGTTTTGGTCGATCTGGCCAGCTGACATTACACCAGAGAATACACACAGGAGAGAAACCTTACAGCTGTGGTCAATGTGGGAAGAGTTTTACTACATCTAGCAATCTGACTCTACACCAGAGAATACACACAGGAGAGAACCCGTATAGCTGTGGTCAATGTGGGAAGAATTTTGGTCGATCTGGCCAGCTGACATTACACCAGAGAATACACACAGGAGAGAAACCTTATAGCTGACAAGAGACAAAGATCTCTGATCAAAGGAGTTATTTCGTGATATCAATGAAATGATGTCACAATGTAGAATGTTTTAACATTGAAGTATGAGTATTTTAATGATGTCACAATGTAGAACCCTAAACGTTTGTCCCCTGTTCTATTGATTTCAACATGATATGGATATTAGCCTCAGGGGGAAAATCAAGGCTCTGAAATGGAAGAATACTATTTATGTGATTTAAAAAAAAAGTGACTAACACAAAAAGAGTTTTGTTACACTTACCATGTTGGTGACCCACTTGAATCAAAATGCAACACTTCAAAATGTAGCTAGCTGTTTTCTACAAGTTGTCCTCTAACCAGGGATGTACACATTACTCCCAGATTCCGTGTGATTTTTGAGCTGTTAGTTTTAACAGGACGTGCAACCTCATCTCCCTCTTCTCGGCACAATTGATTTTAACATGATATCGTTGAGTGATGACAGAATGTAGCTGACTGTCTTCTGCAGGTTGTCCTCTTATCAGTGAGGTTAAAGATATCTCCAATTTCCATGTTTTCTTTGTTGTTGTGTTAGTTTCAACAGCACGTACAACCTAATTTCCCCCCTAATCGATATCAGTGATTTATTGCTACTTGTCAAAACAACAGCGTTTTTGGTGCTTGTGCAGTTTATAAGGAGCTTGTTTATATAAGTAATATGATTATTGTGGCAGATGTTTGTGTATATAGCACATTTTACATTTAGGTTTTCAATTTATTAAAAAATACAATTATTGTGAGAGATGTTTGTGTATATACCACATGTTAGGTTTTCAATTGATCCCAAACTGTTTCTGCATATTGGTTATTGATTTGTCACAAAACAAACTGTGTTTTGACATTGGGCTATCCCACCTAGCAAAATGTAATTGAAAATCCGACTATGCAATCAAATATTTCATATTTACATTTCATGTAACATTTACTAATTATATGATATTTATTCATGCAACCAACTGACAATTTTTGGGTACAATTATATTGACATTGTTGCCCTGTTTTTAGAATATCAGGGTTAATTCTCTCGTGCCAATCCAAATGTACTAGAGCATGACATTGGGTACTGGGCCCTGATCCAACAACATGCCTATCTAGTGAACCCTGAAAAGAGAGAGGCTCCGCAGTGAGGTGGAAAGTTACTACGGATATTGCAGGAGTTTCCTCTTGAAATCAGACATGTCCGTGGTGAGAACAACCTGGTTGCTGATTGTCTCAAGGGGGACAGTCAAAATGTTTTGTGTTTTGTGTTTAGCCAGTGCATTGCCATGGATCACAGTTTATTTTTACTGCACGTTTTTCCGTATTGGAGATGAGTTTTGTTTGGGCTCGTTCCAAGGGGACGAGAGTTCTAGAAGCTAGTCAGTTTTAGGAAGACGAGAGTTCTAGAAGCTGGTGAGTTCTAGAAGCTATAGAAAGAAAAATCTTTGTGGGAATAATAAAAATTAAATATTGTTTTTAATTGTTGTTTGCCAGTAGACAGACACCATGTTTATATTGGTGACGGTGAAGCATTGTAGTTGATTATAATGTGAAATGGAAGTTGTTTTCTGTTGTTGGTGAGCAAACTCTTAAGGTGTTAGTTAGTCTTTGGTTTTTCCATTTATGTTTTGAGGTTGGACTTTAGCTCGTTAGCACGTAGGATGCACTGATAAGTGTCACCTCGTTAGTCAGTATGTGTTACACCTGTGCTGGCTTGTCCAGCTCGTTAGTGGGAAGGTGTTTCACCTGAGCTGCTCCAGGTTCTATTTAAGAGTGTCTGGCCCAGTGCTCCAGTTGTCTTGATAGATGTGGAGAGTCAACACCTTTAGTTGCTCCACCTTTTTGGTTTGCTTCCCGTCTTTAAGTTTGGTGTGGGTTTTTCTTTTGTTTGCCTCTTCTTTGGCAGATTTAGTGGGTCTCATGGTTGGTGTCTTTTAGGTCCCAGTTGTTGTTACTAGTCAACTTTCAGTGGACACCCCCATAGTGTCTTTGAGAACCCCTCCTAAAAAACAAACTTATTTTGGGTTGGATATTTCATCCAATTAGTGTTTTAATCAATGGCATTTCCTTAGAATGCCCATTTGTCTTTCAGTTGTTAATCTTGTTTTTTTTATCCTGTTATTTTTGTGTACTAAATATTTCAGTTTTTTCATTGTTTTCTCCTGTGAAGCCATTGTGTTGCATCCATGTCTGAAATGTGCTGTATAAATAAAGCTTGATTTGATTTCAACAAATGAACCCAATGACTGACCAATCAACAGACTCTTGGTCCATCTTAGTATGAAAATCAGTATCAATCCCACTTTTCAAGCCTGCTGAAGGCGTGGTGGAGTAGTACACACTACTCCCGGCTCTACCAGGGGATTGAGGTGGTCTCCCACAGCTCTGCTGGTGGAGTGGTAAACACCACCCCAGGCTCTACCAGGGGCTTGAGGTGGTCTCCCACAGCTCTGCTTATGTCATGTTCTGTGGCCTTGCCGTTCCATTTCTTGACTGCCCCTGCAACACAGAGAGAAACACATTTAGTCATATTATATAAAACACTCAAAGTAATGGATATGTAGCATCTATGGCCTCAGTAACACCTGGCACCTAAATGTGACTTCTGTCATCTGATCACTCCAAGCTGCATTAGGTTCAGATCTACCAGGATGGGCCTTTGACATAGTCTGGATGCAGTCAGGCCACTGAATATGCATCAGCAATGTAAAGAGATGGGGTGAATGAGTGGGGAAAAGTACATTTGACACAAATGACCTTCATAGAACAAATGTTTGTGTCTGAGGGGAAATTAACTTTCATACAGCCAAAAGGGGTGAGAAATTACACCAATATCAGTGGACAATTTGCAATAATGTAAATAAACATGGATTATGGAACATGTTCTCGTTTGCTGACGTGATGAACCGCTAAGGGGACACAAATATTTGCCATCTAAACCAGGTGTGACCTCTCACCTCTCTGGCTGTAGAAGTGTTCTTCCTAACCAGTCCCTCAACAGCTCTCTGACTGAGCTCCACCCTCACTGGGTCTTCAGAGGAGAGGAAGGCTGAGGAAGGATGGAAGGATGAATGGATCAGTCAGTCAATAAAGTGTAGAGCTGCTGTCTATGCTGTCTGACAAAATCACTATTTTAGTAGTTCATTAAAGTAAATAAGGCTTTATGACTGCTGAATAAAAACTATCAATCACTTAGATCATGTATTTTCAGGTAGAGATACATCCTTGGGACGTCCCTAGCATATTGAAGTTGACATTTAAATGGTTAAGGTTAGGGTTTAGGGTAGGGATGTCTCAAGGATCCCGGATAGCATTGACCATTGTGCATTCTTCGGTCTCTTTTACATAGCAGGTGATGGGTTCTAACTTCTGAACTTGAAAATATTAAATATCCTTATTATGTGAAATTGAATGAAACAATAATGTATGTTGATGCTAATATGATGTACAATATTCCATGATGTTTCTATATGATAACAATAGAGTAATATATTTAATATGATGTACAATATTCCATGATATTTCTATATGATAACAATAACGTAATATATTTAATATAATGTACAATATTCCATAATGTTTCTATATGATAACAATACCGTAATATATTTAATATGCCATATACTATTTTTTAACAGTTTCACTAATACATTTTTATTAACTTAATTATTATGATTCATCGTCAGTTCACCGTCTCACCTCATACTGTATTGGAGCAGCAGCAGCTAACTGCCCAGTTCAACATCAGTTCACCGTCTCACCTCATACTGTATTGGAGCAGCAGCAGCTAAATGCCCAATTCAACATCAGTTCACCGTCCCACCTCAGCTGACTTGGTCGTTGATGCTAGTCATCATGTGTTGAATCTGAGAGTAAATAGAGCCGACTACAACTCTAAAAATGAAGGGTTCAACTGGAGTTGTTCTCAGATCCCCTAAGAACCGTAGGGTTCTTGGTCAATGAAAAACAGCCCCAAAAGGTTCTTCAAAGAACTTGTTAGAAGGTGGGTTCATCGAGGAACCTCCGTTGTTGCTGGACTTCTTCCGGGAACTTCGCAATTACAACTGAAAACGATGGCGACAAGTTTGTATGCGACAACAGTTAAAAAGGTTACGTTTTGGTTGATGTTTGGCTCTGAATATGTATCTAAATAATTTATTATAATAATATAACATACTAATAATGAATAACGAAGACAATGATGGTTTTCTGTGAATATCTTCCATAACGTTACTATAGTTAATTACCGTAAATATTAGAAAGCCGGGTTTGACCGTCGGCGTTGTATGAGCTACAGTACAGTACCGTTATCTAGCTAGCTAACGTTATGTCCTAACTAGGCACAACTAGGTTTGGATCATTTCCCTGAACTATATTCTTTCCCATATATTGTATATCGTTTCCATAAAGCCAACATGGCTTTACACTCATTAACGTAAGTTTCCAATCTAGAGAAGTTCTCACTTTTGTAATAATGAACTAGCTAACGTTAACTAACTAACTAACTAAGGATGGTGACCTGGCCAGACGAGATGTTACAACGAACTGAATCGTCAATGGAGGTCTTCCTCTTTATATAGCCTGCTACAGCATGCAATACTATTAACTCACAACGGGGCATAACGTTACATGGACAATACTATCCCATTTTGGAAACGTTACATGGACAATACTATCCCATTTTGGAAACGTTACATGGACAATACTATCCCATTTTGGAAACGTTACATGGACAATAGTATCCCATTTTGGAAACGTTACATGGACAATAGTATCCCATTTTGGAAACGTTACATGTACAATACTATCCAATTTTGAAAACGTTACATGGACAATACTATCCCATTTTGGAAACGTTACATGGACAATACTATCCCATTTTGGAAACGTTACATGGACAATACTATCCCATTTTGGAAACGTTACATGGACAATACTATCCCATTTTGGAAACGTTACATGGACAATACTATCCCATTTTGGAAACGTTACATGTCCGCCCCCTTGTGGAGGGAAATTAATATCTTAGATGGTAGCTGTAGATGGGATTCAAATGCATAATGGTATTAATACAGTGTCTAGACTACCTCTTTTGTATAAACGCCCTTCAGAATCCAAACACAGTATTGCCGCGCAGCAAAATGTTGCGTATAATCTTTCAAGTCAGCCTGATAAAATATTAAATCAAATCAAATCAAGTTTATTTTATATAGCCCTTCGTACATCAGCTAATATTTCGAAGTGCTGTACAGAAACCCAGCCTAAAACCCCAAACAGCAAATTAAACAATTTGTGAACAAAGATATCTTGAAATGGTATATTAGGCCTGTATGGCAGTACTGTTACTGTATGGCAGTACTGTATTGGCTAGTGCTTTCTCCAATATGTTCTTCTATTTTACTTTCAATTGTATGTCGATGCCATTTATCTTTCAATATTTATTTTATATATATATATTTTAATGCTTGTAAGACTATTCTTTGACACATTTTCTCTTCCTTTGAAATTCTTATAAGACAGAACATGGACACAATGCAATTGGGATCAAGAAGAAGGTACAGATCTGTTGTAGGACAGCTGCATTTGAAGTGTACATTCAACCTACATAGCTGTCAATATGTAACGGATGTGAAATGGCTAGCTAGTTAGCGGGTACGCGCTAACAGCGTTTCAATCAGTTACGTCACTTGCTCTGAAACCTAGAAGTAGTGTTTCCCCTTTCTCTGCAAGGGCCGCAGTTGATGTGTGCAGAGGGTCCCTTGTTCGCGCTCGTGGGGACGGTCTAAAGTAATACTGTTACAAATACAAACTGAATCTTCATGGGAACATTTGTTATGTTCTTTGTTAATTGTATGTGTATTAATCTTTTCTTACTTTTGTTGACATATTTCACCGCTCTTCACTCCTTTACTGCACATCGGTGGAAATCCATTTCACCGTGAGAGTGAAATCCCGCTGGCCTTTGATGGGGAGAACATCCACTCCCTCGAGGACGTCCCCATGGGACTTGGGGCTCTGCTAGGGCTGAATTTTTTATTTTCCCTTAAATGTCAGAAAAACACTTATGTTGTTAAGTTACTGTGTTCTGGGAGAAGAGAAGTTGGGGTGAAGTTACCAGGGCCGGTCATAAAGATGGAAAACTTCCTAACATAACTAAGTGGATACGATATACACACTAAAGCTGAAAAATCTGTATTTAGCATTAAGTCTACAATATTGTTAGTTTACCTATGATTAATTTTTATTGTATGTTGTTTTCATTGTACATCATTATTTATATATTTTTAAATGTCATGAAAACCACTATACAAAGTAAATGTATTATTTATTATTGTCTGACATGTCTGCAGAAATGTTGCAATTTTGTAATGTGTTTTGTTTGGTAAATTGTTTGGTAAATATTAATTCACATCTGTGGTGCCACTAAATAAACAATGAATTATTTAAATCAATATTGTTATTAAAATATGTTTTTATAATGGAGGCAGGGTGGACAGGGAGTTAAAAAATGAACCCCAAAAGGTTCCTTGAGGAACCATGATAAGGGGTTCTTCAATGAACTTATAGGGGTTCCCCCACAGTTTCAATTTGAAGAACCCCATGTCTGCAGAAATGTTGCAATTTTGTAATGTGTTTTTGTTTGGTAAATATTAATTCACATTTGTGGTGCCACTAAATAAACAATGAATTATTTAAATCAATATTGTTATTAAAATATGTTTTTATAATGGAGGGAGGGTGGACAGGGAGTTAAAAAAATGAACCCCAAAAGGTTCTTTGAGGAACCATGATAAGGGGTTCTTCAAAGAACTTTTAGGGGTTCCCACAAAAGGTTCTTCAAGTAACTTTTAGGGGTTCCCCCACAGCTTCAATTTGAAGAACCCCTACTTTTTATAGTGTATATTGATAAAACTCACCTTGTCTGAGAGACATTTACATAGTTACACACAGCCCAATTTGGGATGACTATTTTGGGGCGAAATAGCGGCCACAACAGACAGACCTGATATGGCCCATAATTCAACGTCCTTGGACGTCACATGTTGACTGGGTGTGACCAAAGTTATTCTATTTAGCTACACTTTGTAGTACATTTTTACACTATAATAAATGTTTCTGACTCCACATCGCCTGTTTTCAAAGAGAGTCGTTGGTTTTTAGATGCAGTCGCTTTTTAGCTTTTTGTCTGAAAGTATTTTCTCAAATGCGATACCAACTCCAGTCAGCAGATGGCGATGTGTGTCTTTCAGGTGATTCTGCCACTGTGACGTATAATCTTACACAATCACAACTCTCATATTGCAGTCACACAATGCTCTTCCCAAACATAGCTAATCAATTAGTTGTTTTTCAACAATATTTTAACCTACAGGAATATTTTCCTCATTTCTGTCTCATGGTTAGTTCCTAGGATAATTTAACTGTAACTAACTTTTTAAATGTAACTAATACATTTACATTTTTCAATACTTCTAAATGGGGTCCAGGTTTAAAATAATTACAGGTGTACCTTACTATCTTATACTATATCATACATGGTCTTAGTAAACACAGATTCTAGTTTTCATCCAGTTCACAGATAGCTGACTGGGCCCTGTTTACACCTCCACACAGGAATACACACTCAGAGCCTCCTGACTGGGCCCTGTTTACACCTCCAAGGAGCCCCCCTCACACAGGAATACACACTCAGAGCCTACTGCCTGGGCCCTGTTTACACCTCCAAGGTGACCCCCCTCACACAGGAATACACACTCTGAGCCTCCTGCCTGGGCCCTGTTTACACCTCCAAGGAGCCCCCCTCACACAGGAATACACACTCAGAGCCTACTGCCTGGGCCCTGTTTACACCTCCAAGGTGACCCCCCTCACACAGGAATACACACTCTGAGCCTCCTGCCTGGGCCCTGTTTACACCTCCAAGGAGCCCCCCTCACACAGGAATACACACTCAGAGCCTACTGCCTGGGCCCTGTTTACACCTCCAAGGTGACCCCCCTCACACAGGAATACACACTCTGAGCCTCCTGCCTGGGCCCTGTTTACACCTCCAAGGTGACCCCCCTCACACAGGAATACACACTCTGAGCCTCCTGACTGGGCCCTGTTTACACCTCCAAGGTGCCCCCCCTCACACAGGAATACACACTCAGAGCCTACTGCCTAGGCCCTGTTTACACCTCCAAGGTGCCCCCCCTCACACAGGAATACACACTCAGAGCCTCCTGACTGGGCCCTGTTTACACCTCCAAGGTGCCCCCCCTCACACAGGAATACACACTCAGAGCCTCCTGACTGGGCCCTGTTTACACCTCCAAGGTGCCCCCCTCACACAGGAATACACACTCAGAGCCTCCTGACTGGGCCCTGTTTACACCTCCAAGGTGACCCCCCTCACACTGGAATACACACTCAGAGCCTCCTGACTGGGCCCTGTTTACACCTCCAAGGAGCCCCCCTCACACAGGAATACACACTCAGAGCCTACTGACTGGGCCCTGTTTACACCTCCAAGGAGCCCCCCTCACACAGGAATACACACTCAGAGCCTACTGCCTGGGCCCTGTTTACACCTCCACACAGGAATACACACTCAGAGCCTACTACCTCGCCCCTCTTTACACCTCCAAGGAGCCCCCTCACACAGGAATAGATGGTAGCTAATTACAGGTGCACCTTACCATCTAGATGGTAGCTAATTACAGGTGCACCTTACCATCTAGATGGTAGCTAATTACAGGTGCACCTTACCATCTAGATGGTAGCTAATTACAGGTGCACCTTACTATCTAGATGGTAGCTAATTACAGGTGCACCTTACTATCTAGATGGTAGCTAATTACAGGTGCACCTTACCATCTAGATGGCAGCTAATTACAGGTGCACCTTACCATCTAGATGGTAGCTAATTACAGGTGCACCTTACTATCTAGATGGTAGCTAATTACAGGTGCACCTTACCATCTAGATGGTAGCTAATTACAGGTGCACCTTACTAGCTTATACTATATCATACAAGTCTTAGTAAACACAGATTCTAGTTTTCATCCAGTTCACACAGATAGCTGACTGGGCCCTGTTTACACCTCCAAGGAGCCCCCCTCACACAGGAATACACACTCAGAGCCTACTGCCTCGGCCCTGTTTACACCCCCTCACACAGGAATACACACTCAGAGCCTACGAGGCTTTTCTAAAAACTCCACTTGTTTTGCTCACCTCGTTCTTTTTTTAAACTAGGTTCGAGATGTGGTATCCACTCGGCTCGCTGCCACTCAGATCAAAGGTGGGTCCATCTGCTCCGTTCCCGAAGTGTGGTTTCCCTGAGATCCCAAGTGCACGATTTACCCAGAACGTCAGAAGCGGTCACCAAGTGAAGATTCACATCCCCATCACCAAATGTGGTTGTTAATTTCTTTAATATCAAATGAGGAGAGAAACTTATCACACAAGTCAGAATTATTCTTAAACTAAATCTTTATTCACTTAAGGGAGCAGGTCAATACAACACACACATATAAAGTTAATCAATTGAGTGATCTACGATAATGATGGCTGGTTGACGAATCACCCCCAGATGATTCATTGAGAGCCACGAGACAAAAGTACAAAGGTCTTTTATAGCCAAGATACACCCCTTTCAACCTACATGACGAACAACAGATGTATAGAATGGGTCACAAGGTTAAGATTTGTATGAGAGATAGTTATAATTCTCAGCAGACAGTATCTGCTGTAAAAACAGTACTCTTTGTGTAGAGACCAGGGTCTGGCCCTGGGGTCATCTCTCCCTGGTACCATATAGAACAGAAACATTAACTCATGCTCTGGAATGCGGTCTCTTTAGGTTTTATCACCCAAAAGACATTGTAAATCTCCTGTCAGTGTTTTCTCCCAGAGGCCCATCCTCAGTAGAACACACAGACACAATAGTTCTAAGAACCCTCTATTCTGTTGCCTAAAACAACCATTTGATCCATTAAAAGTATTATAACATAATGTTGCAGTTTTGCTCTCAGTGTCCACTGAAAGTTGACTAGTAACAACAACTGGGACATAAAAGACACCCACAATGAGACCCACTAAATCTGCCCAAGAAGAGAAAAACTAAAGAACAACCCACACCAAACTTAAAGACAGGAAGACCCAGTCCCCAATGTCATGCTCTAGTACATTTGGGTTGGCACATCTGAGAATGAACCCTGATATTCTAAAAGAAGGGCAACAACGTCAATATAATTATACCCGAAAATTGTCAGTTGATTACTTAAATAATTATGATGACTAAATGTTACATGAATTGGAAATATGAAATATCAAAACCAAATGTCTGTTCATATGTATTGTATGTATAATATAGAACATAAAGTAATATGTATAAATCACTGATATCGATTAGGGGGGAAATCAGGTTGTTCGTGCTGTTGAAACTAACAACTAAAAAAACACACGGAAATGGGAGATATATTTCACCTCACTGATTAGAGGACAACCTGCAGAAGACAGTCAGCTACATTTTGGAGTGATGCATTTAAATGTAGTGGTCGCTAAACAAAGGAACGCAACACTTATTTGTCATCACTCATCGATATCACGTTGAAATCAATTGTGTGACAGAAGGGATATGAGGTTGCACGTCCTGTTAAAACTAACAGCTCAAAAACCACACGGAATCTGGGAATAATGTGTACATCCCTGGTTAGAGGACAATTTGTAGAAAACAGTTGGCTACATTTAGAAGTGTTGCATTTTGATTCAAGTGGGTCACCAACGTGGTAAGTGTAACAAAAGCTCTTTTTGTGTTAGTAACTTTTTGTTAAATCACATAAATAGTACTCTTTTCATTCAGAGCCTGGATTTTTCCCAAGGCTATATATCCATATCACGCTGAAACCAATTGAATTAGGGTTCTACATTGAGAAACTCCTGAAAATACTCATAGTACAATGTTAAAACATCCTACATTGTGACAATAATTAATTGATATCACAAAATAACTCCTTCATGTATGTATTTTGTCACACTGAACACAGCTATAAGGTTTCTCTCCTGTGTGTGTTCTCTGGTGTACAGTCAGATTGCTAGATGTAGTAAAACTCTTCCCACATTGATCACAGCTATAAGATTTCTCTCCTGTGTGTATTCTCTGGTGTAATGTCAGCTTGCCAGATGTAGTAAAACTCTTCCCACATTGATCACAGCTGTAAGGTTTCTCTCCAGTGTGTGTTCTCTGGTGTGATGTCAGGTGGCCAGATCGACCAAAACTCTTCCCACATTGACCACAGCTATAAGGTTTCTCTCCTGTGTGTGTTCTCTGGTGTAGAGTCAGAATGCTAGATGTAGTAAAACTCTTCCCACATTGACCACAGCTATAAGGTTTATCTCCTGTGTGTGTTCTCTGGTGTAGAGTCAGAATGCTAGATGTAGTAAAACTCTTCCCACATTGACCACAGCTATAAGGTTTCTCTCCTGTGTGTGTTCTCTGGTGTGATGTCAGGTGGCCAGATCGACCAAAACTCTTCCCACATTGACCACAGCTATAAGATTTCTCTCCTGTGTGTATTCTCTGGTGTAGAGTCAGAGTGCTAGATTGACTAAAACTCTTCCCACATTGACCACAGCTATAAGGTTTATCTCCTGTGTGTGCTCTCTGGTGTGATGTCAGGTGGTCAGATCGACCAAAACTCTTCCCGCATTGACCACAGCTATAAGATTTCTCTCCTGTGTGTATTCTCTGGTGTAGAGTCAGAGTGCTAGATTGACCAAAACTCTTCCCACATTGACCACAGCTATAAGGTTTCTCTCCTGTGTGTGTTCTCTGGTGTGATGTCAGGTGGCCAGATCGACCAAAACTCTTCCCACATTGACCACAGCTATAAGGTTTCTCTCCTGTGTGTATTCTCTGGTGTGATGTCAGGCTGGTTGACTGAGTAAAACTCTTCCCACATTGAACACAGCTATAAGGTTTCTCTCCTGTGTGTGTTCTCTGGTGTAATGTCAGCTTGCCAGATGTAGTAAAACTCTTCCCACATTGATCACAGCTATAAGGTTTCTCTCCTGTGTGTATTCTCTGGTGCACTGTCAGATCTCTAGATGCACCAAAACTTTTCCCACATTGACCACAGCTATACGATTTCTCTCCTGTGTGTATTCTCTGGTGTTGAGTCAGCTGGCCAAATGTAGTACATCTCTTCCCACATTGACCACAGCTATAAGGTTTCTCTCCTGTGTGTGTTCCCTGATGAATTTTAATGCCTGATGAGGTGAATCTCTTCCCACAGTCAGAGCAGCAGTGAGGTTTCTTCCCTGTGGATCTCTGCTGGTGTTTCTTGAGGTGTTCTGGCCTGGAGAGACTCTTCTCTGCCTCGTCAGCATCATGAGGTTGTTGAGGCTCCGCAAAGGAACCACAATAGTCGCGTCTCTCTCCTGTGTGAACGACAAAGTGTGACCGATGGTTAAAGGCCAACAACAGCAGAAATTCACTGTAAAAGGTTATGCCAACAGAGTAGCCATGATGTTGTACAACAATTGACGTCTGTAATAAATGTTCAAATTATTTGACAATTGTCTTAAAATGAGCAACAATAGTCATATTTTGTCTTGTTTTCACATTAGTAGTAACATCGATGATTGTAGGATAGAAATAATCTTGATGTGATTGGCCTGACTGAAACATGGCTTAAGCCTGATGAATTTACTGTGTTAAATGAGGCCTCACCTCCTGGTTACACTAGTGACCATATCCCCCGTGCATCCCGCAAAGGCGGAGGTGTTGCTAACATTTATGATAGCAAATTTAAATTTACAAAAAAAAAAAAAAAAATAGTTTGTCTTTTGAGCTTCTAGTCATGAAATCTATGCAGCCTACTCAATCACTTTTTATAGTTACTGTTTACAGGCCTCCTGGGCCGTATACAGCGTTCCTCACTGAGTTCCCTGAATTCCTATCGGACCTTGTAGTCATGGCAGATAATATTCTAATTTTTTGTGACTTTAATATTCACATGGAAAAGTCCACAGTCCCACTCCAAAAGGCTTTCGGAGCCATCATCGACTCAGTGGGTTTTGTCCAACATATCTCCAGACCTAGTCACTTCCCCAGTCATACTCTGGACCTAGTTTTGTCTCATGGAATAAATGTTGTGGATCTTAATGTTTTTCCTCATAATCCTGGACTATCGGACCGCCATTTTATTACGTTTGCAATCGCAACAAATAATCTGCTCAGACCCCAACCAAGGAGCATCAAAAGTCATGCTATACATTCTCAGACAACCCAAAGATTCCTCGATGCCCTTCCAGACTCCCTCTGCTTACTCAAGGACGTCAGAGGACAAAAATCAGGTAACCACCTAACAGAGGAACTCAATTTAACCTTGCGCAATACTCTAGATGCAGTCGCACCCCTAAAAACTAAAAACATTTGTCATAAGAAACTAGCTCCCTGGTATACAGAAAATACCCAAGCTCTGAAGCAGGCTTCCAGACAATTGGAACGGAAATGGCGCCACAACAAACTGGAAGTCTTCCGGCTAGCTTGGAAAGACAGTACCGTGCAGTACCGAAGAGCCCTCAGTACTGCTCGATCATCCTACTTTTCCAACTTAATTGAGGAAAATAAGAACATCAGGAGTTTCACCCAGTTGATAGTTGATACAATGTTTAAAAGTTCGTTGTAGACAGGCCATGCGTAGCCAATGTGATTTATAAGATATTTATTTTTATCAGGATATTTTGTACCTGCAGGCCACAACGATAAAATGTTTGGGCTTTATGTATGTTATTTAAAAAAACTTAGCAATGGCAATAAAAAATTGTATTTATAATTTTCATTTAAATAGAATGTAGATTAACCACAGAGAATTATGTTGAGATACAAAGACTACTATAAATTAAACTGTTCCAGTAAAATGTGAATATGAAAATCATAACTGGCACCAGATCAGTAGAAATTGTCAGATAAATTAGCACCAAATGGAGAAAGGTTGCCGACTGCTGGTGTAGCCTATTACCAGAAACCATTGGACTATAACATCAAAATTTACGAAGGCCAGCAGCAGCGGGAGGAGTAGGCTAAGGAAGAAGTTTTTCTGATGGTTAGGCTATCTTGTTTTAGAGGGGTGTCATCAATAGCCCATAATGACAAAGTGAAAACAGATAATAAACAGAAATACCTTATTTACATAAGTATTCAGACCCTTTGCTATGAGACTCAAAATTGCTTTCAGGTGCATCTTGTTTCCATTAATCATCCTTGAGATGTATCTACAACTTGTTCAGAGTCCACCTGTAGTCAATTAAATAAATTCAATTGATTGGATATGATTTGGAAGGCACACACCTGTTTATATATGGTCCCACAAATGACAATGCATGTCAGAGCGAAAACCAAGCAATGAGGTCGAAGGAACTGTCCCAAGAGGTCCTAGATAGGATTGTGTCAAGGCACAGATCTGGGGAAGAGTACCAAAAAAAAATCTGCAGCATTGAAGGTCCCTAAGAACTCAGTGGCCTCCATCATTTTTAAATGGAATACTCTGCCTAGAGCTGGTCACCTCCCCCAATCGCTCAGTTTGGACAGAAGGGTCTTGGTCAGGGAGGTGACCAAAAACCTGATGGTCACTCTGACAGAGCTCCAGAGATCCTCTGTGGAGATGGAAGAACCTTCCAGAAGGACAACCATCTCTGCAGCACTCCACCAATCAGACCTTTAAGGTAGAGTGGCCAGATGGAAACCACTCCTCAGTAAAAGGCACATAACAGCCTGCTCGGAGTTTGCCAAAAGGCACCTTAAGGACTCTCAGACCATGAGAAACAAGATTTGCTGGCTTGATGAAAGCAAGATGGAACTGTTTGGCCTGAATGCCAAGAGTCACGTCTGGAGGAACCCTGGTACCATCCCTACGGTGAAGCATGATGCTGTGGAGATGTTTTTAACAAAATGTGGAAAAAGTCAAGGGGTCTGAATACTTTCCGAATGCACTGTATACAGCAACACCTCCCCTATAAGCATTCCTGTCATTTCTGTAGATGTTATATCCCTGTATTGCTACTGCTGGATCAAAGGAATTATCTCAGTGAGTTTCAGAGATGAACAGTACAGTGCATTCCAAATTCAATTGGCAGGCAAGTAAACAAAAACGTTTTCAAATAAAAACTATTCCAGAAAATGTCAAAGCGTATATAACGCCCGTCCAAGAGACTGTCGACCAATCGCGTTCACATTGTCATGCTGTGACACGCAGTTCCTAAGCTAATTCTCACAAAATCCCTTTTTAAAGTCAGGGTATGAGTCGAGAAACATGCCTATTGTCCTTGAAAGTACGTAATGAAAGTACATGAAAGTACGTAACGTCACAATTGCAAAGCTATACGATATTACAGAGAACAAGTAATTCATGCCAATGTTCTTTTCTTTTAGCTATTAATACGAATGGAAAGGAGTTTCCAATATCCTAATTTCTTAAAGTATTTCTGGTGATAGCTAGTGATAGTGATACACAAGCTAGGTCTATTTGAAACATTGCCATCCCATGGCAGCATTTACCAGCCACCAGGTTCAGAAGCTTTAAAACCACATAAAAAATATTATATTTTTGCCCAAAGTTAAGATATAAATTATTCAAACTGAACATAATTCATGCTGGTTATTATTTAAGGCTATTTTAGTTTGAGTCAAAGATAGTTTTGGAATAGTTTCATTTTTCAAACAGGTTTATTATTTTATTTCAGTTTACTAAATAGTTTTCCCTTAATTATTTTTTCTATAATAAGCATGGAGGTTTTCCCTATCAACCAGTCATAAGTACTGGCGATAAAGCGCCTCGTAACCTAGCTGGGAATGGGACAAACGGAACCCTTCTGTGGTAACAGACAGGGGCGATTTGCAATCAAATCTAATTCCCAGGAATGGGGTTCATATGAACCACAGAGACTGTGTGTGGGATAATAACATGGCCCTGTCCAACCCTGCTTGTTCCCTCGACTCCGCTACCAACCACCAATCTCCAACAGGGCCCTTAACCTGTATCACTAGACACCTCATAGTGAGCTACAGGTAGGAATCAGCAATGAATCCCAATAATGAGACACCTCTGGGGAGGGGACAAATGGAACCCTTCTGTGGTAACAGACAGTTTGGTGGCGATTTTATGAATTGTTCAGCAGTCTTATGGCTTAGGGGTAGAAGCTGTTGAGGAGGCTTTTGGTTCTAGACTTGGTGCTGCAGGTACCACTTGCCGTGCGTTAGCAGAGAAAACAGTCTGACGTATAATCTAGTGGACGGGACGCTCCTTCAACAACAACAGCTAGTCAGACACCTCCGTAGCTTTCTAGCAAACATAGTTACAACATTCACCCGCTTTACACTGTTTGGTGTATATTAGTCGCTGTGTATTAAACACACTTCTGTCGTATGTACTTGTTAGCCCATTTAATTATATATTCACGTTGTTTGTCAGCTAGCTGGTTTGCTAAGTTAGCTTAGAACTAGGCTAGTCGCTAATGCTAGCTAGCTAAGGCATTTTATCACTTGTTAACGTTTTGTTGATGGTCCACTCTTGATGTTCTACACGTTAACAGTGTAGCTTCAGCCATTCCTACAGAACAACATTAAAGTGTAGAACCCCTTTACTGCATATTGGTTCAACGACTGCAGAGACGGTACTTACTGGTGTTAAACAGATCTCCAACCTCCTCTTCTTCGTCCTTCTCCTCTTTCAATGTGACAGTCATCTCCCCCGCCTCCTCTTTCACTCCAAAAACTGCTCTCTCCTCTTTCTCTTCCTCCTCTTCTTTTATTGTAACATCCTCCTCCTCTTTCACTCTGAACGCGTCTTCCTCTTCTTTCACTGTAACGTCTTTCTCTTCTTCTTTCACGGTAACAGCCTCACCCTCTACTTCTTGTTTTTGTATTGTAACATCTTTCTCTTCCTCTTCCTCTTTAACGAGAGCTTCTTTCTCCATCCAGCAGACCTCTTCTTTAGCAGGAGAGTAGCTTAGTGAACTCATGGTCGGAGATAATAGCTAGCTAGCATTAGCGACTAGCCTAGTTCTAAGCTAACTTAGCAAACCAGCTAGCTGACAAACAACGTAAATATATAATTAAATGTGCCAACAAGTACATACGACAGAAGTGTGTTTAATACACAGCGCCTAATATACACCAAAACAGTGTAAAGCGGGTGAATGTTGTAGCTATGTTTGCTAGAAAGCTACGGAGGTGTCTGACTAGCTGTTGTTGTTGAAGGAGCGTCCCGTCCACTAGATTATACGTCACACTGGCAGCGTCGCCTGAACCTAAAAGACGCACATCGCCATCTGCTGACTGGAGTGGGTAACGCAGTTGAGGAACCAAAAGTTTATTTTCATTTATTTCATAAAAGTTTAATATTATATTAAGTCGTTCAATGAGAAGCATGTGTTGATTGATTCGTGTTTAATGAGTGAGAGTTTAAAACAACCTTTACACCCACTACATAGTTGCATTGAACCATATTTCTGACATGGATGATTTTAACCCCAGAGGCATATCTTTTATCATAGCCAAAATATGGTTTATTCAATTCTTCCATTTTTTCATGACTTTGTCAATCAACTTATTCTTATTAAATCTAAATCATGGTTTAGTGTTTCTGTATCAATATGGACTTTTAACAAATTCAAATCCTTTGGAGTCATTTTGACCCCAGCCAAAAGCACCTTTGATAAATAGGACGTTTATTGAAAATCGAAATCAAATCACATTTTATTGGTCACATACACGTGTTTAGCAGATGTTATTGTGGGTGTAGTGAAATGCTTGTGGTTCTAGCTCCGACAGTGCAGTAATATCTAACAAGTAATATCTAACAATTTCACTACCCAATACACACAAATCTAAGTATTTGAATCTAGGTTTCTCTGTAGACATGATTCATCCCGCCAGATGGTGGAGGGGCACCTGTATCAGTGGTTTTGACCAGATAGACACCTGCAGACACACAGTATAGTGCCTCCCATGTACTCTCCTAAGATTGGACTTTTCTATACCACGTATCACGTGACTGTGTACAAAACTGCTAATGGTAGAAAACTCTGCCAGCTGTATACAGTGCTTTCGTTAAGTATTCAGACCCCTTCACCCTTTCCACATTCAGTTACATTACAGCCTTATTCTAAAATGGAATATTTTTCCCCTCATCAATCTACACACAATACCCCATAATGACATCACAATACCACATAATGACAAACCAAAAACAGGTTTGTAAACATTTTTGCAATTGTATTTACTTAAGTATTAAGACCCTTTGCTATGAGACTCGAAATTGAGCTCAGATGCATCCTGATTCCATTGATCATCCTTGAGATGTTTCTCCAGCTTGATTGGAGTCCACTTGTGGTAAATTCAATTGATTGGAGATGATTTGGAGAGGCACACACCTGTCTATATAAAGTCCCACAGTTTACAGTGCATGTGTCGTGGTAATTTCCTGTATTACTCAATAAAGAGAGAGAGCCAACCACACACAAGTCAGAGTTAAATTATATATTCCATCTTTAATATATATACAAGCTTCACCAAAGCCCTTTTTTGACTCTCAGATCAATTCAGTGTCTATAAATGAATTCTCTGAGAGTGCTTACAAAACAATTCTTAGTTTCCTTTATAGCCAAGATACACCCCTCTCAACTTACAAAGAATCCTTTACCCGAAAGAGGAGTATCCTATCGCTAGACAGCATCAGCTATAAATCATTGTTCAGTTTGATCTCCCAAGACAAGGTTTAAATCTCATGCTTGATACTTCACTGTCTACCAAAACATTACCTCATCCAATGGCATATATCAATTGTCATTTCTAGATATTCCCAAACCTGGACAAACTCAAAATCAGACAGTGAGCCTCTTCGGTCAAATACTAGGTCAAGATAAGGGCAACCTCAGAGGTGAAATACAATTGGTTCCAAACACTGCCAAACTCCTTCCCCCTATGAGAAAAGTAGGGAGTGACTGGCGTACAGACATTGTATGAGATAACTAACTGGTTCCCCAATTAATAACTCCATCCCGTCACATGGTTTAGGAATAGTTACAGACACGTTCCCATAAGAAAACAACTGTCCTCCTCCCCTTCTGATATTCTACTTAGCACCACATGGTTTAACATATACATTGACTTATGAAGACAAGCCTGACCTCTCCCCTCTCTGTCCCCAAGTTACTAATCCCTAGCTCAGAAGATTCTAATGACAAGTATCTCACAAGCATATGATGAAAATAACATCTTATCTATCTATGTTACCTAGCTACATCTGATTCTGCCACGACACGTCAGAGCAAAAACCAAGCCATGAGGTCAAAGGAATTGTCCGTAGAGCTCTGAGACAAGAATGTGTTGAGGCACAGATCTGGAGAAAAGGTAACAAAAAATGTATGCAGCATTGAAGGTCCCCAAGAACACAGTGTCCGCCCTCATTCTTAAATGGAATAAGTTAGGAACCACCATTACTCTTCCTAGAGCTGGCCGCCCGGCCAAACGGAGAAATCGGGGGAGAAGGGCCTTGGTCAAGGAGGTGACCAAAAACTCGATGGTCACTCTGACAGAGCTCCAGTGTTCCTCTGTGGAGATGGGAGAACCTTCCAGAAGGACAATCATCTCTGCAGCACTCCAACAAATCAGGCCTTTATGGTAGAGACCAGACGGAAGCTACTCCTCAGTAAAAGGCACATGACAGCCCGCTTGGAGTTTGCCAAAAGGCACCTAAAGGACTCTAACCATGAGAGACAAGATTCTCTGGTCTGATTAAACCAACTCTTTGGCCTGAATGTCATGTGTCATGTCTGGAGAAAGTCGGTACCATCCCGGTGAAGCGGTGGTCATGGCAACATCATGCTGTGGAGATGTTTCTCAGCAGCAGTGCAAATTGTCCGCTGGTTTGGGTGTAATTTCTCACCCATTTTGTCAGTAGGAGAGTTAATTTCCCCTCAGGCACACACATTAGTTGATTGTTATTATGAAGGTCATTTGTATAGAATGTACTTTTCCCCACTCATTCACCCCATCTCTTTACATTGCTTATTTATATGTGGTGACCTGACTGCATCCAGACTATGTCAAAGGCCCATCCTGGTAGATCTGAACCTAATTCAGCTTGGAGTGATCAGATAACAGAAGTCACATTTAGGTGCCAGGTGTAACTGAGTCCATAGATGCTCCATATCCATTACTTTGAGTGTTTTATATAATATGACTAAATATGTTTCTTTCTGTGTTGCAGGGGCAGTCAAGAAATGGAACGGCAAGGCCACAGAACATGACATAAGCAGAGCTGTGGGAGACCACCTCAAGCCCCTGGTAGAGCCGGGGGTGGTGTTTACCACTCCACCACGCCTTCAGCAGGCTGGAAAAGTGGGATAGATACTGTTTTTCATACTAAGATGGAGGGTCTGTTGATTGGTCAGTCATTGGGTTCATTTGTTGAAATCAAATCAAGCTTTATTTATACAGCACATTTCAGACATGGATGCAACACAATGGCTTCACAGGAGAAAACAATGAAAATAAACAGAAATATTTAGTACACAAACATAACAGGATAAAAAAAACAGAAGATTAACAACTGAAAGACCAATGAGCATTCTAAGGAAATGCCATTGATTAAAACACTAATTGGATGCAATATCCAACCCAAAATATAAGCTTGTTTTTTAGGAGGGGTTCTCAAAGACACTATGGGGCTGTCGACTGAAAGTTGACTAGTAACAACAACTGGGACCTAAAAGACACCCACCATGAGACCCACTAAATCTGCCCAAGAAGAGGCAAACAACAGAAAAACCCACAACAAACTTAAAGACAGGAAGCAAACCAAAAAGGTGGAGCAACTAAAGGTGTTGACTCTCCACATCTTTTAAGACAACTGGAGCACTGGGCCAGACACTCTTAAATAGAACCTGGACCAGCTCAGGTGAAACACCTTCCCACTAACGAGATGGACAAGCCAGCACAGGTGTAACACATACTGACTAACGAGGTGACACCAATCAGTGCGTCCTACGTGCTAACGAGCTATACGTGAGTAACGAGCTATACGTGCTAAAGTCCAACCTCAAAACATAAATGGAAAAACCAAAGACTAACTAACACTCTAAGAGTTTGCTCACCAACAACAGAAAACAACTTTCATTTCACATTATAATCAACTACAATGCGTCAACGTCACCAATATAAACATGGTGTCTGTCTACTGGCAAACAATTAAAAACAATATTTATTTTTTATTATTCCCACAAAGATTTTTCTTTCTATAGCTTCTAGAACTCTCGTCTTCCTAAAACCCACTAGCTTCTAGAACTCACTAGCTTCTAGAACTCTGGTCCCCTTGGAACGAGCCCAAACAAAACTAATCTCCAATACGGAAAAACGTGCAGTAAAAATAAACTGTGATCCATGGAAACGCACTGGCTAAACGCAAAACACAAAACATTTTGACTGCCCCCCTTGAGACAATCAGCAACCAGGTTGTTCTCACCACGGACATGTATGATTTCAAGAGGAAACTCCTGCAATATCCGTAGTAACTTTCCACCTCACTGTGGAGCTTCTCTCTCTTCTCAGGGTTCACTAGATAGGCATGTTGTTGGATCGGGCCCCAGTCCCCAATGTCATGCTCTAGTACATTTGGTTTGGCACATGTGAGAATTAACCCTGATATTCTAAAAACAGGGCAACAATGTCAATATAAGTGTACCCAAAAAACCGTCAGTTGGTTGCATGAATAATTTTCATTACTAAATGTTACATGAAATGTAAATATGAAATATTTGGTTGCATAGTATTATTTTCAACAGCTTTTCAATTACATTTTGCTAGGTGGGATAGCCTCAATGTCAAAACACAGTTTTAACGTGTCCAAATCAATAACCAATATGCAGAAACAGTTTGGGATAAATTGAAAACCTAACATGTGGTATATACACAAACATCTGCCACAATAATTGTAAAACAAGCTCCTTATAAACTGCACAAGCACCAGAAACGCTGTTGTTTTGACAAGTAGCAATAAATCACTGATATCGATTAGGGGGGAAATCAGGTTGTACGTGCTGTTGAAACTAACAACAAAAGAAAAACATGGAAATGGGAGATATATTTTAGCTCACTGGTTAGAGGACAACCTGCAGAAGACAGTCAGCTACATATTGGAGTGATGCATTTAAATTTAGGGGTCGCTAAACAAAGGAACACAACACTTATTTGTCATAACTCATCGATATTATGTTGAAATCAGTTGATTCTGGGAATAATGTGTACATCACTGGTTAGAGGACAACTCTTTTTGTGTTAGTCACTTTGTGTTAAATCACATAAATAGTACTCTTTCAATTCAGAGCCTGGATTTCCCCCAATGAGCCTAATATCCATATCATGTTGAAACCAATTGATAAGGGGGCAAACGTTTAGGGTTCTACATTGTGACATTCTGACTGAATTACTGCAGAGTATATTAATATACTATATATTAAAACATTCTACATTGAGACATTAAAATACTCCTACTACAATGTTAAAACATTCTACATTGTGACATTATTTCATTGATATCATAAAACAACTCCTTCATATATACATTTTCTGATATTTGATCAGAGAACTTTTATCAGATTATCTCTGGTCACAGCTAAGAGATTTCTCTCCTGTGTGTGTTCTCTGGTGTCGAGTCAGATCTCCAGATTGACTAAAACTCTTCCCACATTGACCACAGCTATAAGGTTTATCTCCTGTGTGTATTCTCTGGTGCACTGTCAGACAGCCAGATCTAGTAAAACTCTTCCCACATTGATCACAGCTATATGGTTTCTCTCCTGTGTGTGTTCTCTGGTGCACAGTCAGCTCTCCAGATTGACTAAAACTCTTCCCACATTGATCACAGCTATAAGGTTTATCTCCTGTGTGTATTCTCTGGTGTAAAGTCAGACAGTCAGATCTAGTAAAACTCTTCCCACATCGACCACAGCTATAAGGTTTCTCTCCTGTGTGGATTCTCTGATGAATTTTAATGCCTGCTGAGGAGGTGAATCTCTTCCCACAGTCAGAGCAGTGAGGTTTCTTCCCTGTGGATCTCTGCTGGTGTTTCTTGAGGTGTTCTGATGTGGAGAGACTCTTCTCTGCCTCTACAGCATCATGAGGTTGTTGAGGCTCCCCAGAGGACCCACGGTAGTCCCGTCTCTCTCCTGTGTGAACAACAAAGTCAGACATATGGTTAAAGGCCCACAACAGCGGAAATCCACTGTAAAAAGTGATGCCAACAGCGTAACCATGAAGTTGTACAACAATTGACGTCTGTAATGAATGTAATGATTATTTGACATTTGTCTTAAAATGAGCAAGAACAGTCATATTTGTCTTGTTTTCACATTAGTAGTAACATCTAAGCTTGTAGACTTGAAATAAGTTATTCATGTTGTTGAAACTCTAAGCAGTGTGCCAGACGACTTTTGGTCTCCAATATAGGCCCCTTTCTGTGTTTAATACAATTGCGGCACGAGGGCGATGCAAATGCAATTTGGTTGTAGAAACTCCTCCCTGCTAATGAGGAAACCGCTAGTCATGGATGTAGTATATCTGCTAACGAGGAAACCACTAGTTATGGATGTAGTATATCTGGTAATGAGGAAACCACTAGTTATGGATGTAGTATATCTGGTAATGAGGAAACCACTAGTTATGGATGTAATATATCTGGTAATGAGGAAACCACTAGTTATGGATGTAGTATATCTGGTAATGAGGAAACCACTAGTTATGGATGTAGTATATCTGCTAATGAGGAAACCACTAGTTATGGATGTAGTATATCTGCTAATGAGGAAACCACTAGTTATGGACGTAGTATATCTGCCAGGAGCAAAAATGGTGAGCAAAGATTTTAGTTTTTCACAATGTACTCTGAATGTGAAAAGGGAAAAACTCAGGGGAGTAAACTCCATGTCCAGGTTGCTTATGAGTGCATTTCACACTACTTTGGATTATAATTGTAAGGCTCGTTTGAATGTCCTGCTTTATATAATGTTTGTGTGATCATCGCAAATCAACCGCTTTGTACTTAAAAAACACTTCAAGCAGTAAAATGCTTTTTGGCTTTTCCATCAGCCTGACAATGAGGGTTTGTACACTGTTTGCCAAATTGGCCCATAACTTCACCTAACAACAACATAGACCTACTGTAGGACCCATAACTTCACCTAAGAACAAATATAGGAAAATAGATGTGTGTGTTGTTCAATAGTATATCCATCAAGGAACAGTTCTCTACACATTATGAGCAAAGTATCTCTGTGTGCAAAAAGACTAACGAGACCCTACAGTAAATCAAGCAGACAATAACATTATAGACATCAATTTGTTAGGGATGTTGGATCCAACGTGGAGCACGGCATAACGGTCTTTACCAGAGTAATGAATGAAGAAGCACTTTGGTTGTTGTTGCATGTCGTGATGTTTGTCATGTAACTGGCATTCAGAAAATGATTTCCTGGATCAGCTGATGATAGTTGAACATGTGACTAACTAAACAGCTACAGTATTAAGAATGATGTGTAATTATTGAAGAACCGTGTTAATGACAGTATTCATTTGGGTGTTGTCAATAAAGTTACGATTATTCTTTTATTTTACCTTTATTATTTATTTATCATTATTTACCATAATGATAGTTTAACCAGGTCGGCCAGTTGAGAACAAGTTCTCATTTACAACTGCCACCTGGCCAAGATAAAGCAAAGCAGTGCGACAAAAACAACACCACCGAGTTACACGTGGGATAAACAAACGTACAGTCAATAACACAATAGAAAAATCTATATACAGTGTGTGCAAATGGAGTACGGAGGTAAGGTAATAAATAGGCCATAGTAGCAAATTAATTACAATTTAACAAATTAACACTGGAGTGGTAGATGTGTAGATGATGATGTGCAAGTAGAAATACTGGTGTGCAAAAGAGCAAAAAAAGTAAATAAAAACATGGGGATGAGGTAGGCAGTTGGATGGGCTATTTACAGATGGGCTGTGTACAGAGTCTAGTTACAGTAGGTTGTATCTCTCTAGGTCATGCCAGTAGGCTACAGTAGGTTGTATCTCTCTAGGTCATGCCAGTAGGTTACAGTAGGTTGTATCTCTCTAGGTCATCCAGTAGGCTACAGTAGGTTGTAACTCTCTAGGTCATGCCAGTAGGTTACAGTAGGTAACAAGTTCTAAGTTCTATGAAAAGCCAACTGAATATTATTCATGATTATTATTTGACCATGCTTGTCACTTATGAACATTTTTGAACATCTTGGCATAGTTCTGTTATAATCTCCACCCGGCACAGCCAGAAGAGGACTGGCCACCCCTCATAGCCTGGTTCCTCTCTAGGTTTTGGCCTTTCTAGGGAGTTTTTCCTAGCCACCGTGCTTCTACACCTGCATTCTAGCTGTTTGGGGTTTTAGGCTGGGTCTCTGTACAGCACTTCGAGATATTAGCTGATGTACGAAGGGCTATATAAAATAAACTTGATTGATTGAGTAGGTTGTAACTCTCTAGGTCATGCCAGTAGGTTCCAGTAGGTTGTATCTCTCTAGGTCATGCCAGTAGGCTACATAGTAGGTTGTATCTCTCTAGGTCATGCCAGTAGGTTACAGTAGATTGTAACTCTCTAGGTCATGCCAGTAGGTTACAGTAGGTTTTTATGTCTCTAGGTCATGCCAGTAGGCTACAGTAGGTTGTATCTCTCTGGGTCATGCCAGTAGGTTACAGTAGGTTGTAACTCTCTAGGTCATGCCAGTAGGATACAGTAGGTTGTATCTCTCTAGGTCATGCCAGTAGGTTACAGTAGGTTGTATCTCTCTAGGTCATGCCAGTAGGTTACAGTAGGTTGTAACTCTCTAGGTCATGCCAGTAGGTTACAGTAGGTTTTTATGTCTCTAGGTCATGCCAGTAGGCTACAGTAGGTTGTATCTCTGGGTCATGCCAGTAGGTTACAGTAGGTTGTAACTCTCTAGGTCATGCCAGTAGGATACAGTAGGTTGTATCTCTCTAGGTCATGCCAGTAGGTTACAGTAGGTTGTATCTCTCTAGGTCATGCCAGTAGGTTACAGTAGGTTGTATCTCTCTAGGTCATGCCAGTAGGCTACAGTAGGTTGTAACTCTCTAGGTCATGCCAGTAGGCTACAGTAGGTTGTAACTCTCTAGGTCATGCCAGTAGGTTACAGTAGGTTGTATCTCTCTAGGTCATGCCAGTAGGATACAGTAGGTTGTATCCAAGTGGAAACAATTATCAACCCAATGTGGAAAGTGTCGAATTTGGTCAACAACAAAATGAAAGGCTTATTTGCTACGTGAGGTTTACATGATCTAACAGAAGTTTCGTAATGCTTAAGTTATTATGTGGACACGTGACATACCGACAACTTTGATAAAAACACTATAGGAGTTGTCTCCAGATCGCTATGCATATTCATGCTAGTAGCTTAGCATCTCTCTCCATTGAATACAGGCGGTTGACGACAACAACCCTCATAGAATATAAACAATAGTTTACAATAGTAAGATGAATCCACCAATCCAAAGAAAGGATAGGCAGGAACTGGTGTGCAAAAGAGCAAAAAAAAATGTAATAAAAACATGGGGATGAGGTAACCATTGGATGAGCTATTTACAGATGGGCTGTGTACAGCTGCAGCGATCGGTAAGCTGCTCAGATAGCTGATGCTTAAAGTTAGTGAGGGAGATATAAGTCTCCAACTTCAACGATTTTTGAAATTCGTTCCAGTCATTGGCAGCAGAGAACTGGAAGGAAATGCGGCCAAAGTAGGTGTTGGCTTTGGGGATGACCAGTGAGATATACCTCCTGCAGCACGTGCTATGGGTGGGTGTTGCTATGGTGACCAGTGAGATATACCTCCTGGAGCGCGTGCTACGGGTGGGTGTTGCTATGGTGACCAGTGAGCTGAGTGAAGGCGGCCTAGCAAAGACTTATAGATGACCTGGAGCCAGGTGGTTTAGCGATGAATATGTAGCGAGGACCAGCCAACGAGAGCATACAGGTCGCAGTGGTGGATGGTATATGGGGCTTTAGTGACAAAACGGATGGCACTGTGATAGACTGCATCCGGTTTGCTGAGTAGAGTGTTTGAGGCTATTTTGAAAATGATATCGCCGAAGTAAAGGATCGGTAGAATAGTCCGTTTTAAGAGGGTATGTTTGGCAGGGTGAGTGAAGGAGGCTTTGTTGCGAAATTGGAAGCCGATTCTAGATTTAATTTTGGATTGGAGATGCTTAATGTGAGTCTGGAAGGAGAGTTTACAGTCTAGCCAGACACCTAGGTATTTATAGTTGTCCACATATTCTAAGTCAGAACCGTCCAGAGTAGTGATGCTGGACGGGTGGGTGCGGGCAGCGATCGGTTGAAGAGCATGCATTTAGTTTTTCTAGCGTTTAAGAGCAGTTGGAGGCCACGGAAGGAGTGTTGTATGGCATTGAAGCTTGTTTGGAGGTTTGTAAACACAGTGTCCAAAAAAGGGCCAGATGTATACAGAATGGTGTCGTCTGCGTAAAGGTGGATCAAGGAATCACCCGCAGCAAGAGCAACATCGTTGGTATATACAGAGAAAAGAGTTGGCCCGAGAATTGAACCCTGTGGTACCCCCATAGAGACTGCCAGAAGTCCATACAACAGGCCCTCCGATTTGACACACTGAACTCTATCTGAGAAGTAGTTGGAGAAACCAAGGCTATTGAGTCTGCCGATAAGAATACGGTGATTGACAGAGTCGAAAGCCTTGGCCAGGTTGATGAAGACGGCTGCACAGTACTGTCTTTTATCAATGGTGGTTATGATATCGTTTAGTACCTTGAGCGTGGCTGAGGTGCACCCGTGACCAGCTCGGAAACCGGATTGCACAGCGGAAAAGGTACGGTGGGATTCAAAATGGTCAGTGACCTGTTTGTTGACTTGGCTTTTGAAGACTTTAGAAAGGCAGGGCAGGATGGATATACAGTGGGGAGAACAAGTATTTGATACACTGCCGATTTTGCAGGTTTTCCTACTTACAAAGCATGTAGAGGTCTGTAATTTTTATCATAGGTACACTTCAACTATGAGAGACGGAATCTAAAACAAAAATCCAGAAAATCACATTGTATGATTTTTAAGTAATTAATTTGCATTTTATTGCATGACATAAGTATTTGATACATCAGAAAAGCAGAACTTAATATTTGGTACAGAAACCTTTGTTTGCAATTACAGAGATCATACGTTTCCTGTAGTTCTTGACTAGGTTTGCACACACTGCAGCAGGGATTTTGGCCCACTCCTCCCTACAGATCTTCTCCAGATCCTTCAGGTTTCGGGGCTGTCGCTGGGCAATACGGAGTTTCAGCTCCCTCCAAAGATTTTCTATTGGGTTCAGGTCTGGAGACTGGCTAGGCCACTCCAGGACCTTGAGATGCTTCTTACGGAGCCACTCCTTAGTTGCCATGGCTGTGTGCTTCGTGTCGTTGTCATGCTGGAAGACCCAGCCACGACCCATCTTCAATGCTCTTACTGAGGGAAGGAGGTTGTTGGCCAAGATCTCGCGATACATGGCCCCATCCATCCTCCCCTCAATACGGTGCAGTCGTCCTGTCCCCTTTGCAGAAAAGCATCCCCAAAGAATGATGTTTCCACCTCCATGCTTCACGGTTGGGATGGTGTTCTTGGGGTTGTACTCATACTTCTTCTTCCTCCAAACACGGCGAGTGGAGTTAGACCAAAAAGCTCTATTTTTGTCTCATCAGACCACATGACCTTCTCCCATTCCTCCTCTGGATCATCCAGATGGTCATTGGCAAACTTCAGACAGGCCTGGACATGCACTGGCTTAAGCAGGGGGACCTTGCGTGCGCTGCAGGATTTTAATCCATGACGGCGTAGTGTGTTACTAATGGTTTTCTTTGAGACTGTGGTCCCAGCTCTCTTCAGGTCATTGACCAGGTCCTGCCGTGTAGTTCTGGGCTGATCCCTCACCTTCCTCATGATCATTGAGGTATGTAACAGTTTGGGTCTAGAGTTTCACCCCCTTTGAAGAGGGGGATGACGGCAGATAAGAGAGGTTGCATCTCTGGAGGCACTAGTTATGCTAGGTGAGGTCACCGCATGTGTGGGAGGTGGGACAAAAGAGTTCTCTGAGGCATGTTGAGTGGGACTAGGGGTTCCGCAGTAAAATAAAACAATGATAACTACCCTAAACAACAGTATACAAGGCATATTGACATTAGAGACATAATGCGAGGCATGAAGCAATCACAGGTGTTGATTGGGAGAGCTAGCTAAGACAACAACGGGTAAGACAACAAATAATCAGCTAAGACAACAACAACACGTAAAATGGCAATGAATGGGCAGAGAGGGTCAGTTAACTACACACAGGGCCTGAGTTCAAGGCTGGGGCCGACAGATAAACAAAATGGAGTACCGTGATTAATGAACAGTCCAGCAGGCATCAGCTATGTAGAAAAGTGATCATAGGGTCCAGTGAACAGCAATATATGAACTAGGGAAGCCTTTAGGTAGTCATTACTATGCTAGCCGGGAGATGCGCCTGGCTCGAGGCTAACTGGTGCTAGCGTCGGGACAAGGGCATTAGCCACTATAGCCACTCCAGTGCGTCCGGTGCAAAGGTCCAGAGCTTACGGCAGGAATCCGGTGATGTAGTGGCTTCTAGTCGTGTTAGTGAAGAGTCTGGGAGACATCAGCTGTGTAGCTGAGTGATCATAGGGTCCACTTTGCAGACCAGGAGATGGGCCTGGCTCAAGGTTAGCTTCGGGGCTAGGCCACTCGGTAGCAGCTAGCTAGCTGCGATTATCCGGTGTAATGGTCCAGAGCTTACGGCAGGAATACGGTGATGTAGTGGAGAAAAACAGTCCGATATGCTCAGGGTTGATATCGCGCTGTGCAGACTGGCAGGTGTTATCCAGGCTAAAAGCGGCTGGTGTCTGAGCTAAAATGGTAAAGGACACTAGCAGTGGCTAACAATGACTAAATAACTAGTAGCTAATTAGCTGGTTATTTTCTGATGGCTAGTTGCTGATGGAGGTTCTAGCTATTAGGTCTAAAAAAAATAGCAGATCCGTATCACATTGGGTGAGGCGGGTTGCCGGAAGGTATATTTAATTTAAACATGGAAAAATATTTAAATATATTGCAATATATACAAAAAATTACACAAAAAAACATTTACAACAGCAAACAGGTCATACTGCTACGCCATCTTGGATTGCAAGATGACTCAGCTAAAAAACATTGGATATAGCAAACTCTGAAATGATTTAGTGTTTCTGTGCCCATGAAAACTGTTTCCCCAGCGTAACATAAGGAGCCACTAAATGATAAGTGGGTCGAGTGCATTTCAGAATACAAAAAAAACTGTCCCACAGCAAGATCCCTTATTTAAGTTGAAGTTCATCATATGACAAGCGTAACGTTATGACCATAACTACTGTTCCCTGAAGGAGGGAAACTAGGTACAACATACTATTAAATTCACGCCTAGCTCGGGTTTATTCCTTAAATTTAATACCGCTCTTCACCGACCCAGGAAGGAGTGGGGCCAAACAGGTGTTGTACCTCGTTTCCCTCCTTCAGGGAACAGTAATTATAGTGTTAGGTTCTAATTTTTCAGAGTAAACAACTCACGGACACTAGAGAAGCTGAACCAGGTTTAATTCTCCCCAAAGGGTCGTTACTCACGGACACTAGAGAAGCTTAACCAAGTTTAACTCTTCCCAAAGGGTCGTTACTCACGGACACTAGAGAAGCTTAACCAGGTTTAATTCTTCCCAAAGGGTCGTTACTCACGGACACTAGAGAAGCTGAACCAGGTTTAACTCTCCCCAAAGGGTCGTTACTCACGGACACTAGAGAAGCTGAACCAGGTTTAATTCTTCCCAAAGGGTCGTTACTCACGGACACTAGAGAAGCTGAACTAGGTTTAATTCTTCCCAAAGGGTCGTTACTCACGGACACTAGAGAAGCTGAACCAGGTTTAACTCTCCCCAAAGGGTCGTTACTCACGGACACTAGAGAAGCTGAACCAGGTTTAATTCTCCCCAAAGGGTCGTTACTCACGGACACTAGAGAAGCTGAACCAGGTTTAATTCTTCCCAAAGGGTCGTTACTCACGGACACTAGAGAAGCTGAACCAGGTTTAATTCTTCCCAAAGGGTCGTTACTCACGGACACTAGAGAAGCTGAACCAGGTTTAATTCTCCCCAAAGGGTCGTTACAGCCGTAGTTCAGACAACAACATGTTCTCACCATCACAAGTATATACACCCCACTTTGGACACTCCTCCTTCTCTCCAATCCTTACATCTTCTGGGTCGACAGGAAGATGGTAACAGGATACTAAACCCGTATTACTCCCTTCAGGGGATCTGACCTGACCTCAACACCTTCCTTCGCCTAATCCACAGATGTCCATCCGCTTCCCCTAAAGCAATCCTGTGATCTCCTCCCGTCCACCCAGCACATTCCACAGCCACTCTGTCTTTCTACAGATCTCACTCCTTTATATACTCTGTGTCTGATCTATCATGTCTTTAATATCTCAATGTAGTTTAGAATCCAACAGTCATAAAGTTACATTCCCTTCGTCGGTCAACTTCGGTACAACATACTGTGGGAAAAGACAATCATTCCCCATGCCGACGCAAACGGATACTAAATTAAACGGCCCCTGGCAGACCACCCAGACCTCATTGTCTTTTGTTTGAAACACTCCTGTCAATGTTGAGTAAGGACGCACACCTAACTACGCATATAGAAGTAGGACTAGTCTACCTGGCCTGTGTGCAAATGTAGGCCTATAAATGTGCCCATTTGAGGATGTCTGATAGTATTTCTCATTGTCTTAACGCACCACCACTAATGAGTTGTGGAGCTTCTCAAATTAATTTTTTTCTTCACCTCAAACAGCAAGTAAACTAAGTCTAATCAAAATCAATTGCGTACGACAATAGTTCCTCAAAGTATTTTTTTGTAAAATATTTCCACTCGGCATGAAAGGAAAAAATGTAATTCTCTGATCCAGTGGAAATGTCATAAAATACCTGATTACTTCTTATCTTTTGCACAAATAGCCGACAGCTGTGTCTGTCCCGAACTCACTGGCGCGGGAAACTCTGAGGGCCCAGAATATTTTATACAATGTCGCAAGCTTGCTATCACAAGTTTCGGGCCAACCCAGTTGATAGTTGATACAATGTTTCAAGTTTGTTGTAGACAGGCCATGAGCAGCCAATGTGATTTCTAGGATATTTATTTTTATCAGGATATTTTCTACCTGCAGGCTGCAATGTTTTTATTTGTTATGTAGGCATTTTTTTTACATAGTTGGCAATGGCAATAAAGGTTACTTTTAGATTTGTATAATTTTCATTTAGATTTAGATAGAATGTAGATTAATCACAGACAATGATTTTCAGATACTATTATAAATTAAATGAAACTGTTCCACAAAAATGTGCATATGAAAATCATAACTGGCACGCAGATCGGTAGAAATGGTCAGATACATTGTCACTCTAAATGGAAACATTTGACGACCGCTGGTGTAGTCAATTACTGAAAACTTCAGGAGCATAACGACAGTATTTACAAAGTCCAGCAACAGCGGAAGGGAAGAGTTTTTCTCGGTTATATTGATGACTGGCTCCCTCGAGTAACTTGTGTAACTGTAATTATTTAATCAAACAGCATGCTTAAAGCATCAGACAACTTAAAGCAACAACTTTGAGAAGGGTTTAAAACAAAGGTTTCAAACCAATTCATGAATGTAATTGCATCTAGGTATGTCTTGCCTTCAAAGTAAGGGCATGAAAAAAATTTGCTGAATATTATACAATGACTTATCAACAGCTCTAATAATTTGACCCCCACAGGAAATCTACACTGGTAATTCTAGAATATACTATATTGCCTAGAAACCAGGTTAAACTATAAATATGACATCATGGATGAATTCTATAATATACTATATAGCCTAGAAACCTGGTTAAACTACCATTATGACATCATGGATGAATTCTAGAATATACTATATAGCCTAGAATTCTGTTTAAAACAATAATTTTGACCTCATGGGTGGCCAGTCTTTGTATTCATAGTGTAGTGAATTCAGGGGATAGCCTGAAGGTTGCTACAACGGCTTTCTCTATGAATTTGAGAGTGGTTACATTTCTCCAACCCCCATCCCTCAGCTGTTTACCAAACCAAGTTTCTGAGCAGCCATTTTGTTGCGGTTTTTAAAAAATCATTCCACCACTGTTTTGGTAATAAGAGAAATGTAACTACTTTCAAATTCATAGAGAGACCATCCATGATATCAACATTATAGTTTTAACCATGTTGAGGCGATACAGTGTTGGTTTACATTGTTTCTAAACATTGGAGTAAAAAAAAGCTTATTTGGTGTCCTGATGGGGTAAACAGTTGAACTAAGCTCATGAGGCATGTGTTATATTCTTCAAGAATCAATGGCTATATATAAATAATTTAAAAGTCCAAAAATGGATGTAGCAATTGCATATTTCCCCTTTAACGCCACACATCAGTTCAACAACTGCTGAGTTTGGTATTTAAGACAGTACTTACTCGTATTAATCAGGACGCTGTTTCTCAAAACCATCTTACGGCTAATTTCATCGTTGGATGCCTTAAGATGCGTTTGGGAAACCGGCCTCAGACATCCAGTTTCCTCCTCGTTTTCCTTTTTCGATGTGACAGTCATCTCCCCTTCCTCCTCTTTCACTCCAAATACTGCATCATCCCCTTTCTCTTCCTCTTCTTTTACTGTAACACCCTCTACTTCTTGTTTTACTGTGACATCCTCCTCTTCCTTCTCCTCTTTCACTAGAAAGATCAGAGCTTCTTTCTCCGTCCTGCAGATATTATCTTTAGCAGGAGAAGAGTAGTTTAGTGACCGCATGGTCGGGGATGTTTGCTAGCTAGGCTAATGCTAACTTAATCAGCCCGCCAGCTGACTAATAACAACAACACCGTAATTATGAAATTAAATCGGATAACTAACTAGACGACAGAAGTGGTTTTAAAACACAGTGGCTAATAAAAAACGAAAGCGTCTAAAGAGCTTTATTGGTTCGTCTATTTTGTCTAGCAAGCTCCCGAGGTGGCTGACGAACTGTTGCTGCTGCTGAAAGAAGCGTTCCGTCCACTAGATTATACGTCACACCAACAGCGTCGCCTTAAATTCCCACACCGCCAACTGCTGACTGGATTGGGAAGTTGAGTAAAATGTATATTTAATTTTCAGACAAAAAGTTAAAGGGTAGGAATCATAGACGTCGCTAGTCCTAAAATATTAATTACCTCCCCCTAAATAAATCAATATCAGTCAATATATATTTTCTGTGATTTCTTATTTTCGTCAACCGTTCCATCGCATCTTAAACTTCTTAGGGGCCGGCACTAGGACCGGGGGAGGCTGCTGCTGCGCTAGTGACTGTTAGACTTTCTTCAGCAAAGATATAGTAGAACTGAACTGAATCAAAGATGGTGGACAGAAATACTAGGCGAGAGGGGTACGCCTACACAGAACTGAACTAGAGCAAAGATGGCGGACAGAAATACTAGGAGATAGGGGTACGCCTACACAGAACTGAATCAAAGATGGCGAACAGAAATACTAGAAGAGAGGGGTACCTCTATGTAGCAGTGTGATGTTGTTCCCCTAGATTACGCACCAAATTGCACACAAGGACCAATTCAAATAGGCCAGGTCAAGAGGGGATGTTAATAATTTGATAATAATAATAATAATTCAGTGTAGTTTTTTTATTTAATTAAAGCTGCATAGCTAATGTTTTTATTTGGTGTACAAACACTTTTTCATACCAATATTGTACATACATGTGATTGTAAAAGTTTTGTATATTTTGGTTTGGCCCATCGCGGGTTATCTGTATTCCCATACCCCTTTATCGTCCTCTTTTGCTTGACCTTCGGCTAGCAAGGTATGTTGTCCTTGGCTCCGAAACTGTTTAATATACAACCGTCATAAGGTTATACAATGTACTGTTTTGCAACCATAAGTTTGTTATAGTGTGGACAGTGTAGGAATTTATGTTAACAAGTTTCACATAGCTCACTGACTGGGGTATCTGTTGTAACTTGTGAGTACTTGGGACAGTGGTTGAGTGAGTGTCCATGTGCTCGCGCAGGTGCCGGAGAGCTGTGACTGCGCCAAGGGTAACATGTGTGTTGTCTCTTCGTGTGCAGGGCAAATAAAAAGATTTCAATGAGCAGACCATCAGTTGTGGCAGCGTCCTAATTAAAAATACACAACGCAGAATGAACCACGCTACACTAGCTCCAACAGTGCAGTAATATCTAACTAAATGCTTGTGTTCCTAGCTCCAACAGTGCAGTAGTATCTAACTAAATGCTTGTGTTCCTAGCTCCAACAGTACAGTAATATCTAACTCAATGCTTGTGTTCCTAGCTCCAACAGTACAGTAATATCTAACTAAATGCTTGTGTTCCTAGCTCCAACAGTAATATCTAACTAAATGCTTGTGTTTCTAGATCCAACTGTGCAGTAATATCTAACTAAAGGCTTGTGTTCCTAGCTCCAACAGTGCAGTAGTATCTAACTAAATGCTTGTGTTTCTAGCTCCAACAGTGCAGTAATATCTAACTAAATGCTTGTGTTTCTAGCTCCAACAGTACAGTAATACCTAACTAAATGCTTGTGTTCCTAGCTCCAACAGCGCAGTAATATCTAACTAAATGCTTGTGTTTCTAGCTCCAACAGTGCAGTAATATCTAACAATTTCACAACAAATACCTAATACACACAAATCTAAGTAATGGAATAAGAATATATCAAATCAAATGTATTTATAAATCCCTTCTTACATCAACTGATATCTCAAAGTGCTGTACAGAAACCCAGACTAAAACCCCGAACAGCAAGCAATGCAGGTGTAGAAGCACGGTGGCTTGGAAAAACTCCCTAGAAAGTCCAAAACCTAGGAAGAAACCAGGCTATGAGGGGTGGCCAGTCCTTTTCTGGCTGTGCCGGGTGGAGATGATAACAGAACATGACCAAGATATTCATAAATGACCAGCATGGTCAAATAATAATAATCACAGTAGTTGTCGAGGGTGCAACAGGTCAGCACCTCAGCAGTAAATGCTCCTGCTGTCTCTAGAGAGTTGAAAACGCAGGTCTGGGACAGGTAGCATGTCCGGTGAACAGGTCAGGTTTCCATAGCCGCAGGCAGAACAGTTGAAACTGGAGCAGCAGCAAGGCCAGGGGACAGCAAGGAGTCATCATGCCAGGTAGTCCTGAGGCATGGTCCTAGGGCTCAGGTACTCCGAGAGAGAGAAAGAAAGAGAGAATTAGAGAGAGCATACTTAAATTCACACAGGACACCGGATAAGACAGTAGAAATAGTCCAGATATAACAAACTGACCCTAGCCCCCCGACACAAACTACTGCAGCATAAATACTAGAGGCTGAGACAGGAGGGTTCAGGAGACACTGTGGCCCCATCCGATGATACCCCCAGACAGGGCCAAACAGGCAGGATATAACCCCACCCACTTTGCCAAAGCACAGTCCCCACACCACTAGAGGGATTTCTTCAACCACCAACTTACCATCCTGAGACAAGGCGCCAACCCAGACAGGAAGACCACGTCAGTGACTCAACCCACTCAAGTGACGCACCCCTCCTAGGGACGGCATGGAAGAGCACCAGTAAGCCAGTGACTCATATATATAAATATATGGACACGCAATATCAGAGCGGCAAAGACAGATACAGTAGAATAGGATAGAATACAGCATTTACATATGAGATAAGTAATACATAGACTAAGATACAGTAGAATAGGATAGAATACAGTATATACATATGAGATGAGTAATACATAGACTAAGATACAGTAGAATATGATAGAATACAGTATATACATATGAGATGAGTAATACATAGACTAAGATACAGTAGAATAGGATAGAATACAGTATATACATACGAGATGAGTAATACATAGACTAAGATACAGTAGAATAGGATAGAATACAGTATATACATACGAGATGAGTAATACATAGACTAAGATACAGTAGAATAGGATAGAATACAGTATATACATACGAGATGAGTAATACATAGACTAAGATACAGTAGAATAGGATAGAATACAGTATATACATACAAGATGAGTAATACATAGACTAAGATACAGTAGAATAGGATAGAATACAGTATATACATATGAGATGAGTAATACATAGACTAAGATACAGTAGTATAGGATAGAATACAGTATATACATATGAGATGAGTAATACATAGACTAAGATACAGTAGAATAGGATAGAATACAGTATATACATATGAGATGAGTAATACATAGACTAAGATACAGTAGAATAGAATACAGTATATACATATGAGATGAGTAATACATAGACTAAGATACAGTAGAATAGGATAGAATACAGTATATACATATGAGATGAGTAATACATAGACTAAGATACAGTAGAATAGGATAGAATACAGTATATACATATGAGATGAGTAATACATAGACTAAGATACAGTAGAATAGGATAGAATACAGTATATACATATGAGATGAGTAATACATAGACTAAGATACAGTAGAATAGGATAGAATACAGTATATACATATGAGATGAGTAATACATAGACTAAGATACAGTAGAATAGGATAGAATACAGTATATACATATGAGATGAGTAATGCCAGATATGTAAACATGCAGGAGATCCACGAAGGAAAGACAGTGATGGTGGTCAGTGACGTTGTTGCAAATGGAGGGTAAAATGGTAAAACGTTTGAATTCATTTTTTCCCGACATGGTCACTTTGCCTACTGTTTATTGTCACGTTGGGATGCAACCTTTGTTGTCATTTAAAAAATTGTTTTAATCATTTGCCATCTCATCGCTGCAGCTCCCCAATGTGGATCTTGTCTCATCGCTGCAACTCCCCAATGGGCTCAGGAGGCGAAGGTCGAGTCATGCGTCCTCTGAAACATGACCCGTCAAACCGCGCTTCTTAACACCCGCCCGCTTAACCCGGAAGCCAGCTGCACCAATGTGTAGGAGGAAACACCGGGCGACGCTTGGCCAATTGTGTGCCGCCCTATGGAACTCCCGATCACGGCAGGTTGTGGTACAGCCCGGGATCGAACCCGGGTTACGCTTCTAGTGACGCCTCTAGCACTGCCATGCAGTACCTTAGACCGCTGCACCACTCGGGTCTATAGTGACACCTCTAACACTGTGATCTAGTACCTTAGACTGCTGCACCACTCTGGTCTATAGTGACACCTCTAACACTGTGATCTAGTACCTTAGACCGCTGCACCACTCAGGTCTATAGTGACACCTCTAACACTGCGATACAGTACCTTAGACTGCTGCACCACTCTGGTCTATAGTGACGCCTCTAACACTGTGATCTAGTACCTTAGACTGCTGCACCACTCGGGTCTATAGTGACACCTCTAACACTGTGATCTAGTACCTTAGACTGCTGCACCACTCGGGTCTATAGTGACACCTCTAACACTGTGATGCAGTACCTTAGACTGCTGCACCACTCGGGTCTATAGTGAAACCTCTAGCACTGTGATCTAGTACCTTAGACTGCTGCACCACTCGGGTCTATAGTGACACCTCTAACACTGTGATCTAGTACCTTAGACTGCTGCACCACTCGGGTCTATAGTGAAACCTCTAGCACTGTGATCTAGTACCTTAGACTGCTGCACCACTCGGGTCTATAGTGACACCTCTAACACTGTGATCTAGTACCTTAGACTGCTGCACCACTCGGGTCTATAGTGACACCTCTAACACTGTGATCTAGTACCTTAGACTGCTAAACCACTCGGGTCTATAGTGACACCTCTAACACTGTGATCTAGTACCTTAGATCGCTGGGCCACTCGGGCATAACCTTTTTTCAACCAATTCTGATGGTTGTTAAAAGTGGGATTTTGACAATATTACCGTTATATCAACACACTCAACACTCCCAACACTCCCAACTATCATTTTATATTGTTTATTTATTTATTTATTATTTTAATTTTAAAATATTGTTACACCATGTAGGAGCAGTATGGACCTAGTCTGTTCATTATATACATCTATATGATGTATTGTTACACCATGTAGGAGCAGTATAGACCTAGTCTGTTCATTATATACATCTACATGTATTGTTACACCATGTAGGAGCAGTATAGACCTAGTCTGTTCATTATATACATCTACATTATGTATTGTTACACCATGTAGGAGCAGTATAGACCTAGTCTGTTCATTATATACATCTACATTATGTATTGTTACACCATGTAGGAGCAGTATAGACCTAGTCTGTTCATTATATACATCTACATGATGTATTGTTACACCATGTAGGAGCAGTATGGACCTACAGTAGCTAGCTGCTAATTTAGATGTAGAATAACTTAATGAAACTGCCTTAAATATGCTGTGGTAAAAAAAAAATATTCGCACTAATCAATCAACACATTCCTGTCTTTGTATGTCTCAATATAATAGTATTATTTAATTATATCCATTTAAAATAATCTTTGTCTGAAAATAAAATACGATCCTCAACTGCGTTTCCCCTCCAGTCAGCAGACGGCGATGTGCGTCTTTCAGGCGACGCTGCCGGCGTGACGTATAATCTAGTGGACGGTTCTTCATAAACAGCTCGTCAACCACCTCGGTAGCTTGCTAGCCAACATAGCCGAAAGATTCAAGCTATTTATACGCTTTCGGTGTATATTAGCTACTGTGTGTTAGACACACTTCTGTCGTATCTACTTGTTAACCTATTTAATATAATATTACGTTATTTTGTATTAGTCAGCTATAGTAGCTGGCTGGTTAAGTTAGCACTAGCCTAGTCGCTAATGATAGCTAGCTAGCTAACATCCCTCAACATGAGCTCCCTAAACTTCTCCCCTCTTGTTAAAGAAGAGGTGATCTGCTGGACGGAGAAAGAAGCTCTGGGGCTGAACATTGTCGTGAAAGAGGAGAAGGAAGAAGAGGATGTCACAGTAAAACAAGAAGTAGAGAAGGAGGCTGTTACAGTGAAAGAAGAAGAGAAAGACGTTTCAGTGAAAGAAGAGGAAGACGCGTTCAGAGTGAAAGAGGAGGAAGATGTTACAGTGAAAGAAGAGGAGGATGCAGTTTTTGGAGTGAAGAAGGAAAGGGAGATTACTGTCACATTGAAAGATGAAGAGGAGGAGATAGGAGATCTGATTAACACCAGTAAGTACCGCCTTAAATGTGTTTTTAACTTTGGATATTCAGAGTTGGCTCGTCAATACCTCTTCAACGGAGGGCCCAGGATGATGACTGATATGTCTAGAATCAGACGACGTAGAGAACAAGCTACCCCTTGTTTTCTCTGTTCCGTTTCCAAAAAGTGACTTAACATTTATATTTGAGAAGGGTCTATCTGCTGACCGTAGACTGGGGGGCACGGCACGTAGTGATTTTAATGTAGTGATGTTTTACTACACACCGTGCCCCCCAATAGTACCATGCGAGAGTTGGGTTGGCTACAACAAAGATTATTGGTATACTGACAAGATGTCTCTCCGCCCTAACAAGGCGAGTCGTTGTCCACAAAGCTTCACTGCGGGTTGACTAGCTCCCGCCTATCCTTTCTTTGGATTGGTGGATTCATCTATTTATTGTAATCTATTGTTTCTATTCTATGAGGGTTGTTGTCGTCAACCGCCTGTATTCAATGGAGAGAGATGCTAAGCTACTAGCATGAAAATGCACCGCCTGTATTCAATGGAGAGAGATGCTAAGCTACTAGCATGAATATGCACCGCCTGTATTCAATGGAGAGAGATGCTAAGCTACTAGCATGAATATGCACCGCCTGTATTCAATGGAGAGAGATGCTAAGCTACTAGCATGAATATGCATAGCGATCTGGAGACAACTCCTATAGTGTTTTTATCAAAGTTGTCGGGATGTCACGTGTCCACATAATAACTTAATCATTACGAAACTTCTGTTGGATCAAGTAAACCTCACGTAGCAAATAAGCCATTCATTTTGTTGTTGACCAAATTTGACACTTTTCATATTGGGTTGATAATTGTTTCCACTTGGATACAACCTACTGTAGCCTACTGGCATGACCTAGAGAGATACAACCTACTGTAGCCTACAGGCATGACCTAGAGAGATACAATCTACTGTAGCCTACTGGCATGACCTAGAGAGTTACAACCTACTGTAGCCTACTGGCATGACCTAGAGAGATACAACCTACTGTAACCTACTGGCATGACCTAGAGAGTTACAACCTACTGTAGCCTACTGGCTTGACCTAGAGAGATACAACCTACTGTAGCCTACTGGCATGACCTAGAGAGATACAACCTACTGTAACCTACTGGCTTGACCTAGAGAGATACAACCTACTGTAGCCTACTGGCTTGACCTAGAGAGATACAACCTACTGTAACCTACTGGCATGACCTAGAGAGTTACATCCTACTGTAGCCTACTGGCATGACCTAGAGAGATACAACCTACTGTAACCTACTGGCATGACCTAGAGAGTTACATCCTACTGTAACCTACTGGCATGACCTAGAGAGATACAACCTACTGTAACCTACTGGCATGACCTAGAGAGATACAACCTACTGTAACCTACTGGCATGACCTAGAGAGATACAACCTACTGTAACCTACTGGCATGACCTAGAGAGTTACAACCTACTGTAGCCTACTGGCTTGACCTAGAGAGATACAACCTACTGTAACCTACTGGCATGACCTAGAGAGTTACATCCTACTGTAGCCTACTGGCATGACCTAGAGAGTTACATCCTACTGTAGCCTACTGGCTTGACCTAGAGAGCTAAAGTTGTTCAATTCCTGGATTTTAAATGAATATTTTCCAGTAATAATGATAATTTGTGTCTTCCTATCCACATGTGGGATCCCTCTCCTTTGTCTTCCGCTCTACACCAATAATAGACAACTACTGTGGGATCCATCTCCTTTGTCGTTCCCTCTACACCAATAACAGACAACTACTATGGGTCTCCCAATCACGGCCTGATGTGATACAGCCTGGATTGGAACCAGGGACTGTAGTGACGCCTCTTGCACTGAGATGCAGTGACTTAGACCGCTGCGTCCGTGTGTGTTTAACTTTTTAACTGTACTAGAATGTTAAAGGGCCGCTAAAAATTTAAATATCGGTTATCGGTATAGTTTTTTGGGGCAAGAAAAATATTGGCCAAAAATGTGATATCGGTGCATCCCATTATTCTAAAATTGATTATTCTTTTTTAAATCGTCATCAATCTACACACAATACCCCATAATGCCATCACAATACCCCATAATGCCATCACAATACCCCATAATGCCATCACAATACCCCATAATGGCAAATCAAAAATAGGTTTAGATTTTTTGCAAATGTATTAAAACTATTCCCCAGGATAACTAGTCTGAGTAATGTTAGATCCCAGGATAACTAGTCTCGGAGTAATGTTAGATCCCAGGATAACTAGTCTTGGAGTAATGTTAGATCCCAGGATAACTCGTCTCGGAGTAATGTTAGATCCCAGGATAACTCGTCTCAGAGTAATGTTAGATCCCAGGATAACTAGTCTCAGAGTAATGTAAGTCTCAGATAGTTTTAACCCATTACAGTCTAAGCCCTGTCTGAGGGTCTAAACAACATGAAGGGCTTCCCCTGTATTGTACTGTTTTAAGAAGGTTATACCAAGGATAATTTTGCTATTTGATTTTGAACTGTAAGACCCATGGAAGTATCAACATAAAATATTTGTCCATACTGCTATTACCCATACTAACACATTGGATAACATTCACAACATGGAACAACAGTAACCATAGTAACGCATTGGATAACATTCACAACATGGAACAACAGTAACCATAGTAAAACATTGGATAACATTCACAACATGGAACAACAGTAACCATAGTAACACATTGGATAACATTCACAACATGGAACAGTAACCATAGTAAAACATTGGATAACATTCACAACATGGAACAACAGTAACCATAGTAACGCATTGGATAACATTCACAACATGGAACAACAGTCCATACTGCTATAACCCATAGTAACACATTGGATAACATTCACAACATGGAACAACAGTAACCATAGTAACACATTGGATAACATTCACAACATGGAACAACAGTAACCATAGTAACACATTGGATAACATTCACAACAGTAACCATAGTAACACATTGGATAACATTCACAACATGGAACAACAGTAACCATAGTAACACATTGGATAACATTCACAACATGGAACAACAGTAACCATAGTAACACATTGGATAACATTCACAACATGGAACAACAGTAACCATAGTAACACATTGGATAACATTCACAACATGGAACAACAGTAACCATAGTAACACATTGGATAACATTCACAACAGTAACCATAGTAACACATTGGATAACATTCACAACATGGAACAACAGTAACCATAGTAACACATTGGATAACATTCACAACATGGAACAACAGTAACCATAGTAACACATTGGATAACATTCACAACAGTAACCATAGTAACACATTGGATAACATTCACAACATGGAACAACAGTAACCATAGTAACACATTGGATAACATTCACAACATGGAACAACAGTAACCATAGTAACACATTGGATAACATTCACAACATGGAACAACAGTAACCATAGTAACACATTGGATAACATTCACAACATGGAACAACAGTAACCATAGTAACACATTGGATAACATTCACAACAGTAACCATAGTAACACATTGGATAACATTCACAACATGGAACAACAGTAACCATAGTAACACATTGGATAACATTCACAACATGGAACAACAGTAACCATAGTAACACATTGGATAACATTCACAACATGGAACAACAGTAACCATAGTAACACATTGGATAACATTCACAACATGGAACAACAGTAACCATAGGAACACATTGGATAACATTCACAACATGGAACAACAGTAACCATAGTAACACATTGGATAACATTCACAACATGGAACAACAGTAACCATAGTAACATTGTTTCCCCCAGAACATCTAAAGGAAGTTTGTTCTGAAGTGTCTGTCTGATATCTAAGAGATGTAAAAAATTATATCTATATTTTTATATGTCTTTAAGTCTTTAACCCCCTTTTTTGTCACTTAAGTCTTTCCACATTTTGTTACGTTACAGCCTTATTCTACAATTGATTAAATAAATAAAAATCCTCATCAGTCTACACACAATACCCCGTAATGACATCACAATAACCCGTAATGACAAAGAGAAAATAGGTTTGGAGATTTTTTTTTACATTTATTAAAAATAAAAAACAGAAATACCTTATTTACATAAGTATTCAGACCCTTTGCTGTGAGAATTGAAATTGACCTCAGGTGCATCCTGTTTCCAATGATCATCGTTGAGATGTTTCTACAACTTGTTTGGAGTCCACCTGTGGTAAATTAAATTGATTGGATATGATTTGGAAAGGCACACACCTGTCTGGCTACCACAGCATTTTGAAGCGATACGCCATCCCATCTGGTTTGCGCTAAGTGGGACTATCATTTGTTTTTCAACAGGACAATGAACCAACACACCTCCAGGCTGTGTAAGGGCTATTTTACCAAGAAGGAGAGTGATGGAGTGCTGCATCAGATAACCTGGCCTTCACAATCACCTGACCTCAACCCAATTGAGATGGTTTGGGATGAGTTGGACCACAGACTGAAGGAAAAGCAGCCAACAAGTGCTCAGCGTATGTGGGAACTCCTTCAAGACTGTTGGAAAAGCATTCCAGGTGAAGCTGGTTAAGAGAATGCCAAGAGTGTGCAAAGCTGTCATCAAGGCAAAGGGTTGCTACTTTGAAAAATCTAAAATATATTTAGAATTGTTTACCACTTTTTTTGGTTACTACATGATTCCATATGTGTTATTTCATAGTTTTCATGTCTTCACTATTATTCTACAATGTAGAAAATGGTAAAACAAATATGTATAACCCTTGAATGACTAGGTGTCCACTCGTTTGACTGGTACTGTATATCTCATGAATGTTTTTACATTCAGTTACATGAAGTCACTTTCTTACCACTTCTTCCATAGTCAAACATGTAAGGAGAGATTTTTTTAAATCAAAGGGGATGCTGTCAAAAATGTATTGAATTCAAATGGATTTACCCAGCCTACAAAGCACTACAGCCACTCTGTGATGACCAGTTCTGCTCTTTTATTGAGGGATCTAGTCTAGATTAAACTTCATAGGAAGACAGTTTTATCATGTGGAGGTTTCATTTAGATCTCTGTTTAACGACATACTCTGTGTGTCTTTGCAAGGAGAGAAACCAGACTCTCACTCTGACAGCGGGAAGAGTCCTTCAGGGGAACCAGACCCAGAGACGCCCAGACCAGCGAGACAACACCACTGCTCCCACTGTGAAAATAGTTTTTGCTGGTTAGGGAACCTAAAACTGCATGAGAGGACACACACAGGAGAAAATCCTTTTCAATGCTCCCAGTGTGGAAAGAGTTTTGCCGTGTTCACTAACCTGAAAAGGCACAAGAGAATACACACAGGAGAAAAGCGTTCCCACTGTTCCCATTGTGAAATGAGTTTTAATCCGGATGGGGACCTAAAAGCTCATAAGAGGAAACACACAGGAAAAAAGCCTTACCAATGTTCCCAGTGTGAAAAGAGTTTTACCATGTTAACTAACCTGAAAAGGCATGAGAGAATACACACATGAGAAAACCATTTTCTGCTCCCAGTGTAAAAATAGATTTTCATAAATGGCGGACCTTAAAGCTCATGAGAGGATACACACAGGAGAAAAGCCTTTCCAATGCTCCCAGTCTGGAAAGGGTTTTACCTGGTCGGGGAGCCTGAAGGAGCATAAGAGGACACACCCGGTAAAAGTCCTACCACTGCTTTCTGTGTGGAAGGACATTCAGAGATCCTGAAATCAAATGAGAGAATAGAAAGGCTGTATTCTGACTTATATTTTTGACTGAGAATTTGTGTTTTTGTTTGTGCCACATGAAATCATATTGTGTATGATTACACCTGTCTATATAATGTCCCACAGTTGACAATGCATGTCAGAGCAAACACCAAGCAATGAGGTTGAATAAATTGTCCTTAGAGCTCCGAGACAGGATTGTGTCGAGGCACAGATCTGGGGAATGGTACCAAAAAATGTCTGCAACATTGAAAGTCCCCAAGAACACAGTGGCCACCATCCTCAAAATGGGCACATTTATAGGCCTACATTTGTGTGCAGGCCAGGTAGACTAGTCCTACTTCTATATGTGTAACCAGGTAGACTAGTTCTACTTCTACATGCGTAATCAGGTATGCGTCCTTTCTCTTATTGACAAGAGGGTTTCAAGGTGGAGCTTCCAGCGAGACGTGAATTTAATAGTATGTTGTACCTAGTTTCCCTCCTCCAGGGAACAGTAGTTATAGTCATAACGTTACGCTTGCCATATGATGAACTTCAACTTAAATACTGGATATTGCTGTCGGACAGTTTTTTTGTATTCTGAAATGAACTCGAACTATGTATCATTTAGTGGCTCCTTATGTTACGCTGGAAAACAGTTTTCATGGGCACAGAAATACTAAATCATTTCAGAGTTTGCTAAATCCAATGGTTTTTAACTGATTCATCTTGTAATCCAAGATGGCGTAGCATTAAGACGTGTTTGTCTTAACCAAGAACCCGATGGTCACTCTGACAGAGCTCCAGAGTTCCTCTGTGGAGATGGGAGAACCTTCCGGAAGGACAACCATCTCTGCAGCACTCCACCAATCAGGCATTTGTGGTAGAGTGGCCAGACGGAAGCCACTCCTCAGTAAAAGGCACCTGACAGCCTGCTTGGAGTTTGCCAAAAAGGCACCTAAAGGACTCTCAGACCATGAGAAACAAGATTCTCTGGTCTGATGAAACCAAGATTGAACTCTTTGGCCTGAATGCCTTTTGGAAACCTCCAAGCTGGCTATCATGTGCCTTTTATTAAGGTGTATATCTAGATATATATACATATATATATATATAGTCTGTTCAACCTCTCTTTCGTATCACCTGGGATTCCCAAAGATTGGAAAGCTGCCGCGGTCATCCCCCTCTTCAAAGGGTGTGACACTCTAGACCCAAACTGTTACAGACCTATATCTAGCCTACCCTGCCTTTCTAAGGTCTTCGAAAGCCAAGTTAACAAGCAGATTACCGACCATTTCGAATCCCACCGTACCTTCTCCGCTATGCAATCTGGTTTCAGAGCTGGTCATGGGTGCACCTCAGCCACGCTCAAGGTACTAAACGATATCATAACCGCCATCGATAAGAGACAGTACTGTGCAGCCGTCTTCATCGACCTGGCCAAGGCTTTCGACTCTGTCAATCACCACATTCTTATTGGCAGACTAAACAGCCTTGGTTTCTCAAATGACTGCCTCGCCTGGTTCACCAACTACTTCTCTAACATAGTTCAGTGTGTCAAATCGGAGGGCCTGTTGTCCGGACCTCTGGCAGTCTTTATAGGGGTGCCACAGGGTTCAATTCTCGGGCCGACTCTCTTCTCTGTATACATCAATGATGTCGCTCTTGCTGCTGGTGATTCCTTGATCCACCTCTACGCAGACCACACCATTCTGTGAACTTCTGGCCCCTCTTTGGACACTGTGTTAACTAACCTCCAGACGAGCTTCAATGTCATACAACTCTCCTTCCAAGGCCTCCAACTGCTCTTAAACGCTAGTAAAACTAAATGCATGCTCTTCAACCGTTCGCTGCCCGCACCCGCCCGTCCACCATCACTACTCTGGATGGTTCTGACTTGGAATATGTGGACAACTACAAATACCTAGGTGTGTGGTTAGACTGTAAACTCTCCTTCCAGACTCACATTAAGCATCTCCAATCCAAGTTAAATCTAGAATTGGCTTCCTATTTCGCAACAAAGCATCCTTCACTCATGCTGCCAAACATACCGTTGTAAAACTGACCATCCTACCGATCCTCGACTTCGGCGATGTCATTTACAGAATAGCCCCCAGCACTCTACTCAACAAATTGGATGCAGTCTATCACAGTGCCATCCGTTTTGTCATCAAAGCCCCATATACTACCCAACACTGACCTGTACGCTCTCGTTGGCTGGCCCTCACTTCATACTCGTCGCCAAACCCACTGGCTCCAGGTCATCTACAAGTCTCTGCTAGGTAAAGCACTGCCTTATCTCAACTCACTGGTGACCATAGCAGCACCCACCCGTAGCATGCACTCCAGCAGGTATATCTCACAGTTCATCCCCAAAGCCAACACCTCCTTTGGCTGCCTTTCCTTCCAGTTTTCTGCTGCCAATGACTGGAATGATCTGCAAAAATCACTGAAGCTGGAGATTCATATCTCCATCACTAACTTTAAGCATCAGCTGTCTGAGCAGCTCACAGATCACTGCACCTGTACATAGCCCATCTGCCAATAGCCCATCCAACTACTTCATCCCATACTGTATTTATTTATTTCTTGCTCCTTTGTACCCCAGTATCTCTACTTGCACATTCATCTTCTGCACATCTATCATTCCAGTGTCTAATTGGTATATTGTAATTACTTCGCCACCATGGCCTATTTATTGCCTTACCTCCCTTATCTCACCTCATTTGCACACACTGTATATAGATTTTCTACAACTTTATTGTTGACTGTATGTTTTGTTTATTCCATGTTGTTGTTGTTGTATGTGTTGAACTGCTTTGCTTTATTCTTGGCCACGTCACAGTTGTAAATGAGAACTTGTTCTCAACTTGCCTGGTTAAATAAAGGTGAAAAAATAATAAATTAACAGTGGATTTCTGCTGTTGTGGGACTTTAACCATCTGTCTGACTTTGTCGATCACACAGGAGAGAGACGGGACTATCGTGGATCCTCTGGGGAGCCTCAACAACATTGTGAAGCTGACGAGGCTGAGAAGAGTCTCTCCAGATCAGAACACCTCAATAAACAACAGCAGAGACCCACAGGAGAGAAACCTTACTGCTGCTCTGACTGTGGGAAACATTTCTCAAGATCAAATTCACTAAAAGTACATCTGAGAATTCACACTGGAGGGAAATCTCACTGGTGCTCTGACTGTGGGAAAAGATTCAACTCTACAATAGACCTTAAAATACATCATAGAATTCACACAGGAGAGAAACCTTATGGCTGTGATCAATGTGGGAAGTGTTTTACTGTGTCAAGCTCCTTGATAGTGCACCAGAGAACACACACAGGAGAGAAGCTTCACCATTGTTCTTTTTGTGGGAAAAGCTTTTCAACATCACACACCTTGAAGGTGCACCAGAGAATGCACACAGGAGAGAGACCCTATAGCTGTAATCAATGTGGGAAGTGTTTTTTTACATCTAGCAATCTGACTAAACACCAGAGAACACACACAGGAGAGAAACCATATAGCTGTAATCAATGTGGGAAGAGTTTTGCTCAATCTGGAGATCTGAAGATACACCAGAGACTACACACAGGAGAGAAACCTTATGGCTGTGATCAATGTGGGAAGAGTTTTAATCAGTCAAGCAGCCTGATAGTACACCAGAGAACACACACAGGAGAGAAACCTTATGGCTGTGATCAATGTGGGAAGAGTTTTATTCAGTCAAGCAGCCTGATGGTACACCAGAGATCACACACAGGAGAGAAACCATATAGCTGTACTGAATGTAGGAAGAGTTTTGCTACAGCTGGCTGTCTGATGACACACCAGAGAACACACACAGGAGAGAAACCTTATAGCTGTGATCAATGTGGGAAGAGTTTTACTCAATTAAACAGCCTGATTGTGCATCTGAGAACACACACAGGAGAGAAACCTTATAGCTGTAGTCAATGTGGGAAGAGTTTTAATTGGCTTAACAGCCTGGTATCACACCAGAGAACACACACAGGAGAGAAGCCTCATAGCTGTAATCAATGTGACAAGAGATTCTCAGATAAAAGATATCTGATTAAACATCAGAAAATACATAGTTGAAGGAGTTGTTTCATGATATCAATGTAATGTCACTATGTTTTTAACATTGTTGTAGGAGTATTTTAATGATGTCACAATGTGGAACCCTAAATGTTTGTTCCATTGATTTGAGATGTTCGTTGTAAAGAGTTTAAACACTGTTTCCCATGCTTGTTCAATGAACCATAAACAATTAATGAACACGCACCTGTGGAACGGTCCTTAAGACGCTAACAGCTTACAGACGGTAGGCAATTAAGGTCACAGATATGAAAACTTAGGACACCAAAGCGGCCTTTCTACTGAGTCTGAAAAACACCAAAAGAAAGATGCACAGGGTGGGTCCCTGCTCATCTGTATGAACGTGCCTTAGGCATGCTGCAAGGGGGCATGAGGACTGCAGATGGGGCCAGGGCAATAAATTGCAATGTCCGTACTGTGAGACAGGGAGCTACAGGGAGACAGGGCGGACAGCTGATCGTCCTCTCGGTGGCAGTCCAGACTGTCCGCAATAGGCTGAGAGAGGCTGGACTGAGGGCTTGTAGGCCTGTTGTAAGGCAGGTCCTCACCAGACATCACCGGTAACAACGTCACCTATGGGCACAAACCCACGGTTGCTGGACCAGACAGGACTGGCAAAAAGTGCTCTTCACTGACGGGTCATGGTTTTGTCTCACCAGGGGTGATGGTCGGATTCGCGTTTATCGTATATTAACACATGTTAAGTTTGCTGAAAATAAACGCAGTTGACAGTGAGAGGACGTTTCTTTTTTTGCTGAGTTCATTTGTTGTCTTAAGGGGGAAAGTGTTACGAGCTTTGGTTTTTCCATTTATGTTTTGAGGTTGGACTTTAGCACGTATAGCTCGTTAGCATGTAGGGTGCATTGATTGTCTCCTCCTTAGTCAGTATGTGTTACACCTGTCCTGGCTTGTCCATCTCGTTAATTGGAAGGTGTTTCACCTGAGCTGGCCCAGGTGCTATTTAAGAGTGTCTGGCCCAGTGTTCCAGTTGCTATTTAAGAGTGTCTGGCCCAGTGCTCCAGTTGCTATTTAAGAGTGTCTGGCCCAGTGCTCCAGGTGCTATTTAAGAGTGGCTGGCCCAGTGCTCCAGGTGCTATTTAAGAGTGTCTGGCCCAGTGTTCCAGGTTCTATTTAAGAGTGTCTGGCCCAGTGCTCCAGGTTCTATTTAAGAGTGGCTGGCCCAGTGCTCCAGGTTCTATTTAAGAGTGGCTGGCCAGGTTCTATTTAAGAGTGTCTGGCCCAGTGTTCCAGGTGATATTTAAGAGTGTCTGGCCCAGTGCTCCAGGTGCTATTTAAGAGTGTCTGGCCCAGTGCTCCAGGTGCTATTTAAGAGTGTCTGGCCCAGTGCTCCAGGTTCTATTTAAGAGTGGCTGGTGGTGTGATGATGGGTTATGAATTAACAGGTATAAATTATGGGTTATGAATTAACAGGTATAAATGATGGGTTATGAACTAAGGCCCAGCACACCAACATCAAAACCTCATCCCAACTGTAAATTATGGTGTAGGGAGCATCATGGGTTGGGGCTGGTTTGCTGCCTCAGGGCCTGGACAGCTTGCTATCATCAACAGAAAAATGAATTCCCAAGTTTATCAAGACATTTTGCAGGAGAATGTAAGGCTGTCTGTCCACCAGTTGAAGCTCAAGTTGGGTGATGCAACACGACAACGACTCATAACACAGAGTAAATTAACAACAGAATGGCTTCAACAGAAGAAAATATGCCTTCTGGAGTGGCCCAGTCAGAGTCCTGACCTCAACCCGATTGAGATGCTGTGGCATGACCTCGAGAGCAGTTCACATCAGACATCCCAAGAATATTGCTGAACTGAAACAGTTTTGTAAAGAGGAATGGTCCAAAATTCCTCCTGACCGTTGTACAGGACTGATCCGCAACTACAGAAAACGTTTGGTTGAGGTTATTGCTGCCAAAGGAGGGTCAACCAGTTATTAAATCCAAGGATTCACATACTTTTTCCACCCTGCACTGTGAATGTTTACACGGTGTGTTCAATAAAGACATGAAAACGTCTAATTGTTTGTGTTATTACTTTAATCAGACTGTGTTTGTCTATTGTTGTGACCAAGATGAAGATCAGATCACATTTTTCGACCAATTTATGCAGAAAGGTATTTCCAAAGGGTTCACATACTTTTTCTTGCCACTGTAAGTAGCTGAATATGCTTATGGACTATCAGTTTGAAAGACACAACTCATGTTATTTTGGTTAAACAGTGAGAGACTAGTTGATTATGGACTAACAGTTTGAAGGACACAACTCATGTTATTTTGGTTAAACAGTGAGAGACTAGTTGATTATGGACTAACAGTTTGAAGGACACAACTCATGTTATTCTGGTTAAACAGTGAGAGACTAGTTGATAAAGGAGTGGCGATTTTTTGACAATTAGGAAATGTCATGTTTTACTCGTACCTCAGCTAGCATTGTGAATGGTTAGGAAATAATATGTCATGTTTTACTCGTACCTCAGCCAGCATTGTGAATGGTTAGGAAATAATATGTCATGTTTTACTCGTACCTCAGCCAGCATTGTGAATGGTGTCTGATGCAGTGACAAACTAGACCATGGCTGTAAATCTAATACTTAGGCGTTTTTAGTCATGCATGAAAGGTCTGTGTTGGTTCTGTGGTTATAAGTTACATCTCTGGCCATGCTGGCAGGGTCTGAATCAAACCCAATGTCCACCTGGCACACTGCCAATGTCCACCTGGTACACTGGCAGGGTCTGAATCAAACCCAATGTCCACCTGGCACACTGGCAGGGTCTGAATCAAACCCAATGACCACCTGGTACACTGGCAGGGTCTGAATCAAACCCAATGTCCACCTGGCACACTGGCAGGGTCTGAATCAAACCCAATGTCCAGTGGGATTGATCTGTTTGAGACAATTGTTTGTTTCAGTTTTCAGTAGTTGAATCCTTTGACGTATTGTTGATTTCTAAATTTTTCACTTTCAACAAATGCACTGGGTTGGTTGAAAAGTGATACTAAACGTACATACCATGCACTATAATGACATTGTGGAATAATTTTTATTTATTTTTTATATATAAACATTTTTATTACGTACAATGCCATTCCTACAAAACAAAACCATCAATATTCCAAACAAACTCAAATATAGGCATTTTTAAATTCAAAACAAAACAAAAACCCAATAACAAAAAACTCAGGGGAGCATCTTCCCTTCATGCCTACAAACTACATCTCTAAAGCCCTACCTTCCCCTATCTCCCGTCCCTAATCTATCCCCTTAAATCATCTAAATTAACCCCAGCCCTAAACCTCCCTTTCACCTCTCCCGGGCAGCATGCTGCCCACACTTCCTCTCCTCCACCCCCAAATCTCTCCCTGTCTTTACCATGTCCTGCCTGGCTTCCCACAGCCCCTGTTTAAAGAGGCTTATGAGAAGTCAGAGCAGATACCTGTCCCTGACCGTCCCGCTCGCTCTCCCTACACCTCTCTCTACCCTAGCCCAAGTTAAAACAAAATTCCCTTTCACCCACCTAACAGCAGCCGTGCCCATACTACTCCGGCAAAGGCACAGTCCCAGAAGGTGTCTCCTCCCCGCCACAAGATGGTCTTGGACAGGTGGGGGATCGCGCCAAGCTATGCCTGTACATGATGAAACGTACCGGCAAGCACTTGTGGAGGCTCAACCAATTCAGGTCCTTGAGCTTGTTGTCCATACCTTACCTTAAATAAATCCCACCACTCTAACACCCCCTCACACATGGACCGGAGGCCTTCAATCCCACAAACAAACCAGTAAAGGCTTCAATGAAAGCTCATCCAGCACATCCCGATCTAATTCCCAGTACCCCCTACCGAAGAGGCAGACTGGTGACCTCACCTGCAGGAGCACCCCGTCGTGATCCGAAAATAAAACAGGCAACAGCTGCCTAGACAACTGACCCAAGGACCTAGACATAAAAATATAGTCAAGCCTCCGCGCAACCCCCCGGGAGTTGCACCAAGTGGAACCAGCCATTGTCGGAGTAGTGTGCAGGCCTCCATCAACCATACCATGGCAAGCCATTATTCCGGTTATGGCGCCTGCACTGCTATCCCCCCATACCCCTAAATCTATATTAAAATCCCCCCCATCACCACTTGCCTATTTGTGGCGCACAGGGGCGCCAGACAGTCCACCATCTCCTTCCTGTCTGCCGCCACCTGTGGCCCGTACACCCCCACTAATCTATATCTGCAATCCCTTAAGGTGACATCCACCCCCAAAACCCTCCCCTGCATAACCACAAATGAACCCTCAACCTTTACCCACACAAAATTCCTACCCCCGATGAGTGCAACCCACCTATACCCCAAACCGACTCCCCTTTCCCACTCCCTCCTAAATCTGTTAACATCCCCTCCATCCCTCAGGTGAACCTCCTTTAAAAAAACAAAAGTCAAAACCCACACCTTCTAAATAACTAAAAACCGCCCTCAACAAAATCCCTTAACGCTTACATTTAAACTAACAAAAGTTATCGTAGGCTCTATGAAAAAAAATCTATTAAAATCAAAAACAACCATTACCCAACTACTAACACCCCCCCCCCCCCCCCCCAAAAAAAAACAGGAGTCTCACCCGATGCTCCCCTGCTCCATCTCCACCGTCTCTCCTCCCGACGTCCACCCGTCTTCCTCCATCTCACCAACCCAGGATGCAGGAAGGGTGTTTGGCTCCCGAGTGCCCTGCATTCTGGGTTGACCACCAAACTCCTCCACTTGGTGTATCAAGCTCCACCAGGAGTTGAGGGGCTGGGGAAGCCAGCGAGGACACAGTTTCTCCCGCCCCCATCACTCGCTTCGCCACCCCCTCCCCCCCATACCCCTGTCCCTCTCGCTGTCTGTCAAGAGCCCCTTCCTCTTCCCTCTCTTCTTTGGCGATGGCGGTAACAGGGAGACACCACCCTCCCTCCCCGCAAGCTCCTCCACCATTTCCCCCATCTCTTCCACAAGGGCGCTCCACATTCTGCTGTCCCCCCACTCCCCCTCCTCCTCCACTGGTCCTGCCACCGACTCCTTCTCCACAACCTCTCCCCCCATTGCTGCCTTCTCTGGCTCCTCCACTGCCTTGCTTCCTTCCACCTCTTTTCCCGGTTCTGCTGCTCCCGTGCCTTCTCTGTCCCCCTCTCCTCCTGCTGCCGCTCTTTGCTCCTCCTCCTTCCGTGAGGCCGTCCCCTCTGGGCCTGTGCTCTGTTCTTGGTCTGGGCCTCCCCTTCTTCCCCCATCCCCCGCTCCTGCTCCCCCCCCAGCCGCAGACATGTGTGACCTCTGACGAGCCGGGCATTCCTGCCACAGGTGTGCTGACGAGCCACACCCGTGGCACGCCTTGAGCTCGTCACAGTCCTTCGCCTCGTGCTCCCCAGATCCACAAAATCTGCACTTTCTTGTGCTGCACGAGGCTAGGATGTGGCCGTAGGTCATACAACGCCTGCAAAACGGGGGCTGACGTGCATAAAACAATGTCCCCCTGTCAGCCCCCAGGAAGAACATAGCTGGAGGATGAAGGTAGCCGCCCAGTCCCTTTGGGTCCTTCCTGAGGAGGGCCTGGAAGTCTCTCCTCCCGTTCCAAAAGCCCAGGGAGTCCTTGAGGTGCCTTGCTGAGGAGATGTCATCCATGTATCTCCCCAGAAAGGCCCTCACCTCCTCGTCCTTGACGTACGGGTTAGAAATGTTCACAGTTACAATCCTGAAATTGTTTTTTGCCAAGCTGGTTACCTCGTAGTGGCACATCGGCCTCGCACCTCCCACTTCCCTCACCTTTTTCAGGATCTCGTCATGTTTTTCTTCTGTGTGTAAAGCCACATCATAAGTTCCCTCCAACGGGTAACCTAGGAGGCAAAACACATCCTTCCCTGTCAGTTTAAGGATCCACGTTAAGATAGTCCTTCCAAAAGTTTCACGTCCGAATGGCTCCATCTCCTTGTCCTTCCACACAAAGCGAACCGTATTCACCAGCCCGATCCCAGGGACCGACCTATTTGAAGAATGTTGCGCCATCTCCACTCCCGCTCTCGTCCAAAAAAGGAAAAACTGAAAAGAAAAGCAAAAACGGCTGAGAATCGTTACCCCCAATAACTGTTTAACTGTTTTACTGCCCTCCGGCCTTCGACTTTCAGCTTAGAGCTGAGAGGAACCTCAGTAGCCAACTTGAACTTAGCCACACAGGAGAGAAGCATAATCAGTGTGACAAGAGATACTCTCATTCAAGTGGTCTGATTAAACATCAGAAAATACATGCAGGAGATCCACGAAGTGTGGAATGATCTCCAACATCAGACCTGGGTAGTAGAACACAGAGTGTAGAATGATCTCCAACACCAGACCTGGGTAGTATAACACAGAGTGTGGAATGTTCTCCAACATCAGACCTGGGTAGTAGAACACAGAGTGTGGAATGACCTCCAACACCAGACCTGGGTAGTAGAACACAGAGTGTAGAATGTTCTCCAACACCAGACCTGGGTAGTAGAACACAGAGTGTGGAATGATCTCCAACACCAGACCTGGGTAGTAGAACACAGAGTGTGGAATGATCTCCAACACCAGACCTGGGTAGTAGAACACAGAGTGTGGAATGACCTCCAACACCAGACCTGGGTAGTAGAACACAGAGTGTGGAATGATCTCCAACACCAGACCTGGTTAGTAGAACACAGAGTGTGGAATGATCTCCAACACCAGACCTGGGTAGTAGAACACAGAGTGTGGAATGATCTCCAACACCAGACCTCTATACATCAAATCACATTTTATTTGTCACATACACAAGTTTAGCAGATGTTATTGCGGGTGTAGCATAATTGTAATAATTGTGTTTCTAGCTCCAACAGTCCAATAATATCTAACAAGTAATATCTAATAATATACACAATCTAAAGGAATGGAATTAAGAATATATAAATATTTGGACGAGTGATGTCAGAGCGGCATAGACTGATACAGTAGGATAGAATACAGTATATACATATGAGATGAGTAATACGTAGACTAAGATACAGTAGAATAGGATAGAATACAGTATATACATATGAGATGAGTAATACATAGACTAAGATACAGTAGAATAGGATAGAATACAGTATATACATATGAGATGAGTAATACGAAGACTAAGATACAGTAGAATAGGATAGAATACAGTATATACATATGAGATGAGTAATACATAGACTAAGATACAGTAGAATAGGATAGAATACAGTATATACCTATGAGATGAGTAATACATAGACTGATACAGTAGAATAGGATAGAATACAGTATATACATATGAGATGAGTAATACATAGACAGATACAGTAGAATAGGATAGAATACAGTATATACATATGAGATGAGTAAGCGCATTCTTGGGTGCAATGTTCACGTTCCCGTACTGACTGACTGTGTGGAGGCTCATTGATTTAATGTTACGTTAGTCTACATGCTATACTAGCAAAAACAAATATTGTATAGCTGTTGGCTATATTAGCCACGACTTACCGTTCTTTGTGCAGCTTCAAATGTCGAACAAAGTTGGAAGTTGTTGCGCCTCCGTCTGTAATTTTTCCCCCGGATGTTTTGCAAGTTGCAATCCGTTTTTTGTTGATACCGCGTAGTCTTTATATCCGAAAAGAACAATTACTTAATTACATCAAGCGTCCCAATGGTAAAACGTTTGATTTAATTACATCAAGCGTTCCAATGGTAAAACGTTTGATTTAATTACATCAAGCGTCCCAATGGTAAAACGTTTGATTTAATTACATCAAGCGTTCCAATGGTAAAACGTTTGATTTAATTACATCAAGCGTCCCAATGGTAAAACGTTTGATTTAATTACATCAAGTGTTCCAATGGTAAAACGTTTGATTTAATTACATCAAGTGTCCCAATGGTAAAACGTTTGATTTAATAAAATGTCCGCATTAATAGTGGAAAGATCCTAAACAAAAAAAATAATTTCGATCTTCTATTGTGTTATTGACTGAACGTTTGTTTATGTGTAACTCTGTGTTGTTGTTTTTTGTCGCACTGCTTTGCTTTATCTTGGCCAGGTTGCAGTTGTAAATGAGAACTTGTTCTCAACTGGCCGACCTGGTTAAATAAAGGTGAAATAAATACAACATAATAATACAAAAATGTAGGAGCAGTATGGACCTAGTCTGTTCATTATATACATCTACATGATGTATTGTTACACCATGTAGGAGCAGTATAGACCTAGTCTGTTCATTATATACATCTACATGATGTATTGTTACACCATGTAGGAGCAGTATAGACCTAGTCTGTTCATTATATACATCTATATGATGTATTGTTACACCATGTAGGAGCAGTATAGACCTAGTCTGTTCATTATATACATCTATATGATGTATTGTTACACCATGTAGGAGCAGTATAGACCGAGTCTGTTCATTATATACATCTATATGATGTATTGTTACACCATGTAGGAGCAGTATAGACCTACAGTAGCTAGCTGCTAATTTAGATGTAGTATAACTTAATGAAACTGCCTTAAATATGTGGTAAACATTTTTTATTCGCACTAATCAATCAACACATTCCTGTCTTTGTATGTCTCAATATAATGGTATTATTTAATTAAATCCATCTAAAATAATCTTTGTCTGAAAATAAAATATGATCCTCAACTGCGTTTCCCCTCCAGTCAGCAGACGGCGATGTGCGTCTTTCAGGCGATGCTGCCAGCGTGACGTATAATCTAGTGGACGGTTCTTCATAAACAGCTCGTCAACCACCTCGGTAGCTTGCTAGCCAACATAGCCGGAAGATTCAAGCTATTTAGACGCTTTCGGTGTATATTACCTACTGTGTTGTAGACACACTTATGTCGTATCTACTTGTTAATCTATTTAATTTAATATTACGTTATTTTGTATTAGTCAGCTATAGTAGCTGACTGGTTAAGTTAGCACTAGCCTAGTCGCTAATGATAGCTAGCTAGCTAACATCCCCGACCATGAGCTCCCTAAACTTCTGCCCTCTTGTTAAAGAAGAGGTCTGCTGGACGGAGAAAGAAGCTCTGGGGCAGAACATTGTCGTGAAAGAGGAGAAGGAAGAAGAGGATGTCACAGTAAAACAAGAAGTAGAGGATGAGGGTGTTACAGTGAAAGAAGAAGAGAAAGACGTTTCAGTGAAAGAAGAGGAAGACTCGTTCAGAGTGAAAGAGGAGGAGGATGTTACAGTAAAAGAGGCGGAAGAGAAAGAGGAGGATGCAGTTTTTGGAGTGAAGAAGGAAGGAGAGATTACTGTCACATTGAAAGATGAAGAGGTGGAGATAGGAGATCTGATTAACACCAGTAAGTACCGCCTTAAATGTGTTTTTAACTTTGGATATTCGGAGTTGGCTCGTCAATACCTCTTCAACGGAGGGCCCAGGATGATGACTGATATGTCTAGAATCAGACGACGTAGAGAGCAAGCTACCCCTTGTTTTCTCCGTTCCGTTTCCAAAAAGTGACTTAAAATATATATTTGAGAAGGGTCTATCTTCTGACCGCAGACTGGGGGGCACGGCATGTTGTGATTTTCATGTAGTTATGTTTTACTACACACCGTGCCCCCCAATAGTGCCATGTGAGAGTTGGGTTGGCTACAACAAAGATTATGGATATACTGACAAGATGTCTCTCAGCCCTCACAAGGGGAATCGTTGTCCACAAAGCGGCACTGTGGGTTGTCTAGCTCCCGCCTATCCTTTCTTTGGATTGGTGGATACAAATCAAATCAAATCAAATTTTATTAATCACATACACATGGTTAGCAGATGTTAATGCGAGTGTAGCGAAATGCTTGTGCTTCTAGTTCCGACAATGCAGTAATAACCAACAAGTAATCTAACCTAACAATTCCACAACTACTACCTTATACACACACAAGTGTAAAGGGATAAAGAATATGTACATAAAGATATATGAATGAGTGGTGGTACAGAACGGCATAGGCAAGATGCAGTAGATGGTATAGAGTACGGTATATACATATGAGATGAGTACTGTAGGGTATGTAAACATAAAGTGGCATAGTTTAAAGTGGCTAGTGGTACATGTATTACATAAAGATGGCAAGATGCAGTAGATGATATAGAGTACAGTATATACATATGAGATGGGTAATGTAGGGTATGTAAACATTATATTAAGTGGCATTGTTTAAAGTGGCTAGTGGTACATTTTTACATAATTTCCATCAATTCCCATTTTTAAAGTGGCTGGAGTTGAGTCAGTATGTTGGCAGCGGCCGCTAAATGTTAGTGGTGGCTGTTTAACAGTCTGATGGCCTTGAGATAGAAGCTGTTTTTCAGTCTCTCGTCCCTGCTTTGATGTACCTGTACTGACCTCGCCTTCTGGATGATAGCGGGGTGAACAGGCAGTGGCTTGGGTGGTTGTTGTCCTTGATGATCTTTATGGCCTTCCTGTGACATCGGGTGGTGTAGGTGTCCTGGAGGGCAGGTAGTTTGCCCCCGGTGATGCGTTCTGCAGACCTCACTACCCTCTGGAGAGCCTTACGGTTGTGGGCGGAGCAGTTGCCGTACCAGGCGGTGATACAGCCCGACAGGATGCTCTCGATTGTGCATCTGTAGAAGTTTGTGAGTGCTTTTGGTGACAAGCCAAATTTCTTCAGCCTCCTGAGGTTGAAGAGGCGCTGCTGCGCCTTCTTCACAACGCTGTCTGTGTGGGTGGACCAATTCAGTTTGTCCGTGATGTGTACACCGAGGAACTTAAAACTTTCCACCTTCTCCACTACTGACCTGTCGATGTGGATAGGGGGGTGCTCCCTCTGCTGTTTCCTGAAGTCCACAATCATCTCCTTTGTTTTGTTGATGTTGAGTGTGAGGTTATTTTCCTGACACCACACTCCGAGGGCCCTCACCTCCTCCCTGTAGGCCGTCTCGTCGTTGTTGGTAATCAAGCCTACCACTGTAGTGTCATCCGCAAACTTGATGATTGAGTTGGAGGCGTGCATGGCCACGCAGTCGTGGGTGAACAGGGAGTACAGGAGAGGGCTCAGAACGCACCCTTGTGGGGCCCCAGTGTTGAGGATCAGCGGGGTGGAGATGTTGTTACCTACCCTCACCACCTGGGGGCGGCCCGTCAGGAAGTCCAGGACCCAGTTGCACAGGGCGGGGTCGAGACCCAGGGTCTCGAGCTTGATGACGAGTTTGGAGGGTACTATGGTGTTAAATGCTGAGCTGTAATCGATGAACAGCATTCTCACATGGGTATTCCTCTTGTCCAGATGGGTTAGGGCAGTGTGCAGTGTGGTTGCGATTGCGTCGTCTGTGGACCTATTGGGTCGGTAAGCAAATTGGAGTGGGTCTAGGGTGTCCGGTAGGGTGGAGGTGATATGGTCCTTGACTAGTCTCTCAAAGCACTTCATGATGACGGAAGTGAGTGCTACGGGGCGGTAGTCGTTTAGCTCAGTTACCTTAGCTTTCTTGGGAACAGGAACAATGGTGGCCCTCTTGAAGCATGTGGGAACAGCAGACTGGGATAAGGATTGATTGAATATGTCCGTAAACACACCAGCCAGCTGGTCTGCGCATGCTCTGAGGACGCGGCTGGGAATGCCGTCTGGGCCTGCAGCCTTGCGAGGGTTAACACGTTTAAATGTTTTACTCACCTCGGCTGCAGTGAAGGAGAGCCCGCAGGTTTTGGTAGGGGGCCGTGTCAGTGGCACTGTATTGTCCTCAAAGCGGGCAAAAAAGTTGTTTAGCCTGTCTGGGAGCAAGACATCCTGGTCCGCGACGGGGCTGGTTTTCTTTTTGTAATCCGTGATTGACTGTAGACCCTGCCACATACCTCTTGTGTCTGAGCTGTTGAATTGCGACTCGATTTTGTCTCTGTACTGGGACTTAGCCTGTTTGATTGCCTTGCGGAGAGAATAGCTACACTGTTTGTATTCGGTCATGCTTCCGGTCACCTTGCCCTGGTTAAAAGCAGTGGTTCGCGCTTTCAGTTTCACGCGAATGCTGCCGTCAATCCACGGTTTCTGGTTTGGGAATGTTTTAATCGTTGCTGTGGGTACGACATCGTCAATGCACTTCCTAATGAACTCGCTCACCGAATCAGCATATTCGTCAATATTGTTGTTGGACGCAATGCGGAACATATTCCAATCCGCGTGATCGAAGCAGTCTTGAAGCGTGGATTCAGATTGGTCGGACCAGCGTTGAACAGACCTGAGCGCGGGAGCTTGTTGTTTGAGTTTCTGTTTGTAGGTTGGAATCAACAAAATGGAGTCGTGGTCAGCTTTTCCGAAAGGGGGGCGGGGGAGGGCCTTATATGCGTCGCGGAAATTAGTATAACAATGATCTAGGGTTTTTCCCGCCCTGGTAGCACAATCAAGGGACTGGATACATCTTATTATTGTAATCTATTGTTTATATTCTATGAGGGTTGTTGTCGTCAACCGCCTGTATTCAATGGAGAGAGATGCTAAGCTATTAGCATGAATATGCACCGCCTGTATTCAATGGAGAGAGATGCTAAGCTACTAGCATGAATATGCATAGCGATCTGGAGACAACTCCTATAGTGTTTTTTATCAAAGTTGTCGGTATGTCACGTGTCCACATAACAACTTAATCATTACGAAACTTCTGTTGGATCAAGTAAACCTCACGTAGTAAATAAGCCATTCATTTTGTTGTGGACCAAATTTGACACTTTCCATATTGGGTTGATAATTGTTTCCACTTGGATACAACCTACTGTAGCCTACTGGCATGACCTAGAGAGATACAACCTACTGTAGCCTACTGGCATGACCTAGAGAGATACAACCTACTGTAACCTACTGGCATGACCTAGAGAGTTACAACCTACTGTAGCCTACTGGCATGACCTAGAGAGATACAACCTACTGTAACCTACTGGCATGACCTAGAGAGCTAAAGTTGTAAAATTCCTGGATTTTAAATGAATTTTTTCCAGTAATAATGATAATTTGTATCTTCCTATCCACATGTGGGATCCCTCTCCTTTGTCGTCCTCTCTACACCAATAACAGACAACTACTATGAGTCTCCCAATCACGGCCGGATGTGATACAGCCTGGATTGGAACCAGGGACTGTAGTGACACCTCTTGCTCTGAGATGCAGTGGCTTAGACCGCTGCATCCGTGTGTGTGTTAACTATTAGAATGCTGTACTAGAATGCTTAAAAGGCCGCTAAAATTTTAAATATCGGTTATCGGTATCGTTTCTTTTTTTTTTTTACCCTCATCAATCTACACACAATACCCCATAATGCCATCACAATACCCCATAATGCCATCACAATACCCCATAATGCCATCACAATACCCCATAATGCCAAATCAAAAACAGGTTTAGATTTTTTGCAAATGTATTAAAACGATTCCCCAGGATAACTAGTCTCAGAGTAATGTAAGATGTAAGATCCCAGGATAACTAGTCTCGGAGTAATGTAAGATGTAAGATCTCAGAATAATGTTAGATCCCAGGATAACTAGTCTGAGTAATGTAAGATCCCAGGATAACTAGTCTCAGAGTAATGTTAGATCCCAGGATAACTAGTCTCAGAGTAATGTTAGATCCCAGGATAACTAGTCTGAGTAATGTAAGTCTCAGATAGTTTTAACCCATTACAGTCTAAGCCCTGTCTGAGGGGGAGGTTCTTCTAAGCTATATGGAATTGTTTTAAGGTTTAAACAACATGAAGGGCTTCCCCTGTATTGTACTGTTCTAAGAAGGTTATACCAAGGATAATTTTGCTATTTGATTTTGAACTGTAAGACCCATGGAAGTATCAACAAAAAATATTTGTCCATACTGCTATAACCCATAGTAACACATTGGATAACATTCACAACATGGAACAACAGTAACCATAGTAACACATTGGATAACATTCACAACATGGAACAACAGTAACCATAGTAACACATTGGATAACATTCACAACATGGAACAACAGTAACCATAGTAACACATTGGATAACATTCACAACAGGAACAACAGTAACCATAGTAACACATTGGATAACATTCACAACAGGAACAACAGTAACCATAGTAACACATTGGATAACATTCACAACATGGAACAACAGTAACCATAGTAACATTGTTTCCCCCAGAACATCTAAAGGAAGTTTGTTCTGAAGTGTCTGTCTGATATCTAAGAGATGTAAAAAATTATATCTATATTTTAATATGTCTTTAACCCCCTTTTTTGTCACTTAAATCTTTTGTTACGTTACAGCCTTATTCTACAATTGATTAAATAAATAAAATTCCTCATCAGTCTACACACAATACCCCGTAATGACAAAGAGAAAATAGGTTTGGAGAATTTTTTTTACTTTTATTAAAAATAAAAAACAGAAATACCTTATTTACATAAGTATTCAGACCCTTTGCTGTGAGACTTGAAATTGACCTCAGGGGCATCCTGTTTCCAATGATCATCGTTGAGATGTTTCTACAACTTGATTGGAGTCCACCTGTGGTAAATTCAATTGATTGGACATGATTTGGAAAGGCACACACCTGTCTGGCTACCACAGCGTTCTGAAGCGATACGCCATCCCATCTGGTTTGCGCTTAGTGGGACTATCATTTGTTTTTCAACAGGACAACGACCCCACACACCTCCAGGCTGTGTAAGGGTTATTTGACCAAATGGAGTGCTGCACCAGATTACCTGGCCTTCACAATCACCTGACCTCAACCCAATTGAGATGGTTTGGGATGAGTTGGACCGCAGAGTGAAGGAAAAGCAGCCAACAAGTGCTCAGCATATGTGGGAACTTCTTCAAGACTGTTGGAAAAGCATTCCAGGTGAAGCTGGTTGAGAGAATGCCAAGAGTGTGCAAAGCTGTCATCAAGTTGGCTATATTTTGAATTGTTTACCACTTTTTGTTGGTTACTACATGATTCCATGTTATTTCATAGTTTTGATTTCGTCACTATTATTCTACAATGTAGATAAAATGGTAAAACAAATAATTATAACCCTTGAATGAGTAGGTGTGTCCAAACTTTTGACTGGTACTGTATATCTCATGAATGTTTTTACATTCAGTTACATGAAGTCACTTTCTTACCACTTCTTCCATAGTCAAACATGTAAGGAAATATGTTTTTAAATCAAAAGGGATGCTGTCAAAAATGTATTGAATTCAAATGGATTTACCCAGCCTGCAAAGCACTACTGCAAAGCACACTCTGTGAAGCACATTCTGTGACGACCAGTTCTGCTCTTTTATTGAGGGATCAAGTCTAGATTAAACTTCATAGGAAGACAGTTTTATCATGTGGAGGTTTCATTTAGGTCTCTGTTTAACGACATACTATGTGTGTCTTTGCAAGGAGAGAAACCAAACTCTCACTCTGACAGCGGAAAGAGTCCTTCAGGGGAACCAGACCCAGAGACGCCCAAACCAGCGAGACAACACCACTGCTCCCACTGTGAAAATAGTTTTTGCTGGTTAGGGAACCTAAAACTGCATGAGAGGACACACACAGGAGAAAATCCTTACCAATGCTCCCAGTGTGGAAAGAGTTTTGCCGTGTTCACTAACCTGAAAAGGCACAAGAGAATACACACAGGAGAAAAGCGTTCCCACTGTTCCCACTGTGAAATGAGTTTTAATCCGGATGGGGACCTAAAAGCTCATAAGAGGAAACACACAGGAGAAAAGCCTTACCAATGTTCCCAGTGTGAAAAGAGTTTTACCATGTTAACTAACCTGAAAAGGCATGAGAGAATACACACAGGAGAAAAGCATTTTCTGCTCCCAGTGTAAAAATAGATTTTAATAAATGGCGGACCTTAAAGCTCATGAGAGGATACACAGGAGAAAAGCCTTTCCAATGCTCCCAGTCTGGAAAGGGTTTTACCTGGTCAAGTAGCCTGAAGGAGCATTAGAGGATAAACACGGTAAAAGTCCTACCACTGCTCTCTGTGTGGAAGAACATTCAGAGATCCTGAAATAACATGAGAGAATAGAAAGGCTGTATTCTGACTTATATTTTTGACTGGGAATTTGTGTTTTTTGTTTGTGCCACATGAAATCATATTGTGTATGATTACACCTGTCTATATAATGTCCAACAGTTGACAATGCATGTCAGAGCAAACACCAAGCAAAGAGGTCGAATAAATTGTCCTTAGAGCTCCGAGACAGGATTGTGTCAAGGCACAGATCTGAGGAATGATTCCAAAAAATGTCTGCAACATTGAAAGTCCCCAAGAACACAGTGGCCACCATCATTTTTTAATGGAAGAAGTTTGGAAGACTCTTCCTAGAGCTGGCCACCCGACCAAACTACGTAATCGGGGGAGAAGGGCCTTTATCAGGGAGGTGACCAAGAACCCGATGGTTACTCTGACAGAGCTCTAGAGTTCCTCTGTTGAGATGGGAGAACCTTCCGGAAGGACAACCATCTCTGCAGCACTCCACCAATCAGGCGTTTGTGGTAGAGTGGCCAGATGGAAGCCACTCCTCAGTAAAAGGCACCTGACAGCCCGCTTGGACTTTGCCAAAAAGGCACCTAAAGGACTCTCAGACCATGAGAAACAAGATTCTCTGGTCTGATGAAACCAAGATTGAACTCTTTGGCCTGAATGCCTTTTGGAAACCTCCAAGCTGGCTATCATGTGCCTTTTATTAAGGTGTATATATATATATATATATAGCCTGTTCAACCTCTCTTTCGTATCGTCCGAGATTCCTAAAGATTGTAAAGCTGCCGTGGTCATCCCCCTCTTCAAAGGGTGTGACACTCTAGACCCAAACTGTTACAGACCTATATCCATCCTGCCCTGCCTTTCTAAAGTCTTCGAAAAGCCAAGTTAACAAACAGATCATTGACCATTTTGAATCCCACCGTACCTTCTCCGCTGTGCAATCCGGTTTCCGAGCTGGTCACGGGTGCACCTCAGCCACGCTCAAGGTACTAAACGATATCATAACCGCCATCGATAAAAGACAGTACTGTGCAGCCGTCTTCATCAACCTGGCCAAGGCTTTTGACTCTGTCAATCACCGTATTCTTATCAGCAGACTCAACAGCCGATAAGAACAACCGATCAATCAACAACCGATCGCTGCCCACACCCGCCCGACTAGCATCACTACTCTGGACAGTTCTGACTTAGAATATGTGGACAACTACAATACCTAGGTGTCTGGTTAGACTATAAACTCTCCTTCCAGACTAATATTAAGCATTTCCAATACAAAATTAAATCTATAATTGGCTTCCTATTTCGCAAAAAAGCCTCCTTCACTCACGCTGCCAAACATACCCTCGTAAAACGGATCGGCGATGTAATTTACAAAATAGCCTACAACAATCTACTCAGCAAACTGGATGCAGTCTATCACAGTGCCATCCATTTTGTCACTAAACCCCCATATACCACCCACCACTGCGACCTGTATGCTCTTGTTGGCTGGCCCTCGCTACATATTCGTCGCCAAACTCATTGGCTCCAGGTCATCCAAAAGTCTTTGCTAGGTAAAGCTCCGCCTTAACTCAGCTCACTGGTCACCATAGCAACACCCACCCGTAGCACGTGCTCCAGGAAGTATATCTCACTGGTCATCCCCAAAGCCAACACCTCATTTGGCCGCCTTTCCTTCCAGTTCTCTGCTGCCAAAATGCAAAAATTGCTGAAGTTGGAGACTTATATCTCCCTCACTAACTTTAAGCATCAGCTATCTGAGCAGCCTACCGATCGCTGCAGCTGTACACAGCCCATCTGTAAATAGCCCATCCAACTGCCTACCTCATCCCCATGTTTTTATTTACTTTTTTTTCTATTTTGCACACCAGTATTTCTACTTGCACATCATCATCTGCACATCTATCACTCCAGTGTTAATTTGCTAAATTGTAGTTACTTCGCTATTTTGGCCTATTTATTTCCTTACCTCCGTACTCCATTTGCACACACTGTATATAGATTTTTCTATTGTGTTATTGACTATACGTTTGTTTATCCCACGTGTAACTCTGTGTTGTTTTTGTCGCACTGCTTTGCTTTATCTTGGCCAGGTCGCAGTTGTAAATGAGAACTTGTTCTCAACTGGCCTACCTGGCCTACCTGGTTAAATAAAGGTGGAATATATATATTTTTTTTAAGTCTTAGCTTTATTGACAACACTCATGGATATGGTCATTAACGCGGTTCTTCAATAATTACACATAATTCTTAATACTGTAGCTGTTTAGTTACAGTCAAATGTTTAACTATCATCAGCTGATCCAGGAAATCATTTTCTGAATGACAGTCACATGACGACATGCAACAACAACCAAAGTGCTTCTTCATTCATTACTCTGGTCAAGACAGTTATGCCGTGCTCCATGTTGGATCCAACATCCCTAACAAATTGGTGTTTATAATGTTATTGTCTGCTTGATTTACTGGTAGGGTCTCGTTAGTCTGTTTGCACACAGAGATCCTTAGCTCATCATTTGTGGAGAACTGTTCCTTGATATATAGATATACAACACACATGCTCCAGTATGTCTGTAGTTATTGTGGTTCAGTGAAGTTATGGGTCCTACAGTAGGTCTATGTTGTTAGGTGAAGTTATGGGTCCTACAGTAGGTCTATGTTGTTAGGTGAAGTTATGGGTCCTACAGTAGGTCTATGTTGTTGTTAGGTGAAGTTATGGGTCCTACAGTAGGTCTATGTTGTTAGGTGAAGTTATGGGTCCTACAGTAGGTCTATGTTATTGTTAGGTGAAGTTATGGGTCCTACAGTAGGTCTATGTTGTTGTTAGGTGAAGTTATGGGCCAATTTGGTAAACACTTAACGTTCAAACCCTCAGTTTCAGACTGATGGCAAAGCTAGCTAAAGAGCATTTTACTAGTTGAAGTATTTTATAACTATAAAGCAGTTGATTTTCGACAATAACACAAACATTTTAAGCAGGTGATTCAAGCGAGCCTTACATTCCAAAAGTAATGTGAAATGCACTCATATTCAACCTGTAAATGGAGGCTATTATTGCTGTCAGCCTATGAGAACTCCCCTGAGTTTTCCCCCACGGTGGTGAATTAGTGAATAGACACAGAGCTTAATGTGAGTTTCCTTCAGTAGCACTCCTGATCTTGTGCTGTAATGTTCAGAATACATTGTGAACAATGAAAATCTCCTTACCACAAACACAGAAAGGCCGAAGGTCATCTGGCACACTGCTTAGGTTTTTACTATCTTAAGACAATTGTAAAATAATTTAACAGACGTCAATTGTTGTACAACTTAATGGGTATACTCTGGGCATCACCTTTTACCTCAAATTAACAGTGGATTTTTGCTGTGGGACTTTAACCGTGTGTCTGACCTTGTTGTTCACACAGGAGAGAGATGTGACCATAGTGGATCGTCTGGGGAGCCTCAACAACCTCATGATGCTGACGAGGCAGAGAAGAGTCTCTCCAGATCAGAACTCCTCAAGAAACACCAGCAGAGACCCACAGGAGAGAAATCTCATTGCTGCTCTGACTGTGGTAAAAGATTCAATTCTTCATTAAAACTTAAAATACATCAAAGATTACACACAAGAGACAAACCATATGGCTGTGCTCAATGTGGGAAGAGTTTTGCAAAATCTAGCCATCTGACTGAACACCAGAGAACACACACAGGAGAGAAACGGTATAGCTGTGATCAATGTGGGAAGAGTTTTTCTTCATCTAGCTATCGTATTAGACACCAGAGAACACACACAGGAGAGAAACCTTATAGCTGTGATCAATGTGGGAAGAGTTTTACTACATCCGGCTCTCTGACTCTACACCAGAGAACACACACAGGAGAGAAATTGTATAGCTGTGATCAATGTGGGAAGAGTTTTACTAGATCTGACCATTTGACTTTACACCAGAGAATACACACAGGAGAGAAATCTTATAGCTGTGATCAATGTGGGAAGAGTTTTACTAGATCTGACCATCTGACTTTACACCAGAGAATACACACAGGAGAGATATTTTATAGCTGTGATCAATGTGGGAAGAGTTTCACTAGATCTGACCATCTGACTATACACCAGCGGATACACACAGGAGAGAAACCTTATAGCTGTGGTCAATGTGGGAAGAGTTTTACTACATCTGGCTATCTGACTATACACCAGAGAACACACACAGGAGAGAAACCTCATAGCTGTGATCAATGTGATAAGAGATACTCTGATAAAAGGTGTCTGATCAAACATCAGAAAATACATACATGAAGGAGTTGTTTCATGATATCAATGAAATAATGTCACAATGTAGAATGTTTTAACATTGTAGAAGGAGTATTTTAATGTCACAATGTAGAATGTTTTAACATTGTAGTAGGAATATTTTAATAATGTCACAATGTAGAAGCCTAAATGTTTGCCCCCTGTTCTATTGATTTCAACATGATATGGATATTAGCCTCGGGGGAAAATCCAGGCTCTGAATTGAAAGAGTACTATTTATGAGATTTAACAAAAAGTGACAACCAAAAAAAAGAGTTGTGTTCCTAGCTGTTTACCACGTTAGTGACCCACTTGAATTAAAATGTAGCTAGCTGTTTTCTACAAATTGTCCTCTAACCAGTGATGTACACATTATTCCCAGATTCCGTGTGGTTTTTGAGCTGTTAGTTTTAACAGGACGTGCAACCTCATCTCCCTCCTCTCGGCACAATTGATTTCAACATGATATCGATGAGTAATGACAAATAAGTGTTGCGTTCCTTTGTTTAGCGACCCCTAAATTTAAATGCATCACTCCAAAATGTAGCTGACTGTCTTCTGCAGGTGAGGTTAAAGATATCTCCAATTTCCATGTGTTTTTTTTGTTGTGTTAGTTTCAACAGCACGTACAACCTAATTTCCCCCCTAATCGATATCCGTGATTTATTGCTACTTGTCAAAACAACAGCGTTTCTGGTGCTTGTGCAGTTTATAAGGAGCTTGTTTTAAAAAAGACAATTATTGTGGCAGATGTTTGTGTATATACCACATGTTAGGTTTTCAATTGATCCCAAACTGTTTCTGCATATTGGTTATTGATTTGGACACTTTAAATCTGTGTTTTGACATTGGGGCTATCCCACCTAGCAAAATGTAATTGAAAAGACGTTGAAAATAATACTATGCAATCAAATATTTCATATTTACATTTCATGTAACATTTAGTAATGAAAATTATTCATGCAACCAACTGACAGTTTTTTTGGTACAATTATATTGACATTGTTGCCCTGTTTTTAGAATATCAGGGTTAATTCTCAGATGTGCCAACCCAAATGTACTAGAGCATGACATTGGGGACTGGGCCCCGATCCAACAACATGCCTATTGAGTGAACCCTGAAAAGAGAGAGAAGCTCCGCAGTGAGGTGGAAAGTTACTATGGATATTGCAGGAGTTTCCTCTTGAAATCAGACATGTCCGTGGTGAGAACAACTTGGTTGTTGATTGTCTCAAGGGTGGCAGTCAAAATGTTTTGCGTTTAGCCAGTGCATTGCCATGGATCACAGTTTATTTTTACTGCACGTTTTTCCGTATTGGAGATGAGTTTTGTTTGGGCTCGTTCCAAGGGGACGAGAGTTCTAGAAGCTAGTGAGTTTTAGGAAGACGAGAGTTCTAGAAGCTAGTGGGTTTTAGGAAGACGAGAGTTCTAGAAGCTAGTGGGTTTTAGGAAGACGAGAGTTCTAGAAGCTATAGAAAGAAAAATCTTTGTGGGAATAATAAAAAATAAATATTGTTTTTAATTGTTGTTTGCCAGTAGACAGACACCATGTTTATATTGGTGACGGTGAAGCATTGTAGTTGATTATAATGTGAAATGGAAGTTGTTTTCTGTTGTTGGTGAGCAAACTCTTAAGGTGTTAGTTAGTCTTTGGTTTTTCCATTTATGTTTTGAGGTTGGACTTTAGCAAGTCTAGCTCGTTAGCACGTAGGACGCACTGATTGGTGTCACCTCGTTAGTCAGTATGTGTTACACCTGTGCTGGCTTGTCCATCTCGTTAATGGGAAGGTGTTTCACCTGAGCTGGTCCAGGTTCTATTTAAGAGTATCTGGCCCAGTGCTCCAGTTGTCTGGATAGATGTGGAGAGTCAACACCTTTAGTTGCTCCACCTTTTTGGTTTACTTCCTGTCTTTAAGTTTGGTGTGGGTTTTTCTTTTGTTTGCCTCTTCTTGGGCAGATTTAGTGGGTCTCATGGTTGGTGTCTTTTAGGTCCCAGTTGTTGTTACGAGTCAACTTTCAGTCGACACCCCCATAGTGTCTTTGAGAACCCCTCCTAAAAAACAAGCTTATATTTTGGGTTGGATATTGCATCCAATTAGTGTTTTAATCAATGGCATTTCCTTAGAATGCTCATTGGTCTTTAAGTTGTTAATCTTCTGTTTTTTTTATCCTGTTATTTTTGTGCACTAAATATTTCTGTTTATTTTCATTGTTTTCTCCTGTGAAGCCATTGTGTTGCATCCATGTCTGAAATGTGCTGTATAAATAAAGCTTGATTTGATTTCAACAAATGAACCCAATGACTGATCAATCAACAGAGCCTCCATCTTAGTATGAAAAACAGTATCAATCCCACTTTTCAATCCTGCTGAAGGAGTGGTTAACACCACCCCCGGCTCTACCAGGGGCTTGAGGTGGTCTCCCACAGCTCTGCTTATGTCATGTTCTGTGTGGCCTTGCCGTTCCATTTCTTGACTGCCCCTGTAACACAGAAAGAAACACATTTAGTCATATTATATAAAACACTCAAAGTAATGGATATGGAGCATCTATGGACTCAGTTACACCTGGCACCTAAATGTGACTTCTGTCATCTGATCACTCCAAGCTGAATTAGGTTCAGATCTACCAGGATGGGCCTTTGACAGTCTGGATGCAGTCAGGTCACCACATATAAATAAGCAATGTAAAGAGATGGGGTGAATGAGTGGGGAAAAGTACATTCTATACAAATTACCTTCATAATAACAATCAACTAATGTGTGTGCCTGAGGGGAAATTAACTATCCTACTGACAAAATGGGTGAGAAATTACACCAAAACCAGCGGACAATTTGCACTGCTGCTGAGAAACATCTCCACAGCATGATGTTGCCATGACCACCGCTTCACCGGGATGGTACCGATTTTCTCCAGACATGACACATGACATTCAGGCCAAAGAGTTGGTTTAATCAGACCAGAGAATCTTGTTTCTCATGGTTAGAGTCCTTTAGGTGCCTTTTGGCAAACTCCAAGCGAGCTGTCATGTGCCTTTTACTGAGGAGTAGCTTCCGTCTGGTCTCTACCATAAAGGCCGGATTTGTTGGAGTGCTGCAGAGATGATTGTCCTTCTGGAAGGTTCTCCCATCTCCACAGAGGAACTCTGGAGCTCTGTCAGAGTGACCATCGAGTTTTTGGTCACCTCCTTGACCAAGGCCCTTCTCCCCCGATTTCTCCGTTTGGCCGGGCGGCCAGCTCTAGGAAGAGTAATGGTGGTTCCTAACTTATTCCATTTAAGAATGAGGGCGGACACTGTGTTCTTGGGGACCTTCAATGCTGCATACATGTTTTGGTACCTTTTCTCCAGATCTGTGCCTCAACACATTCTTGTCTCAGAGCTCTACGGACAATTCCTTTGACCTCATGGCTTGGTTTTTGCTCTGACGTGTCGTGGCAGAATCAGATTTAGCTAGGTAACATAGATAGATAAGATGTTATTGTCATCATATGCTTGTGAGATACTTGTCATTAGAATCTTCTGAGCTAGGGATTGGTAACTTGGGGCCAGAGAGGGGAGAGGTCAGGCTTGTCTTCATAAGTCAATGTATCTGTTAAACCATGTGGTGCTAAGTAGAATATCAGAAGGGGAGGAGGACAGAATGGAACGTTGTTTTCTTATGGGAACGTTGCTTTCTTATGGGAACGTGTCTGTAACTATTCCTAAACCATGTGACGGGATGGAGTTATTAATTGGGGAACCAGTTAGTTATCTCATACAATGTCTGTACGCCAGTCACTCCCTACTTTTCTCATAGGGGGAAGGAGTTTGGCAGTGTTTGGAACCATTGTATTTCCCCTCTGAGGTTGCCCTTATCTTGACCTAGTATTTGACCCTGTCTGATTTTGAGTTTGTCCAGGTTTGGGAATATCTAGAAATGACAATTGATATATGCCATTGGATGAGGTAATGTTTTGGTAGACAGTGAAGTATCAAGCATGAGATTTAAACCTTGTCTTGGGAGATCAAACTGAACGATGATTTAAAGCTGATGCTGTCTAGCGATAGGATACTCCTCTTTCGGGAAAAGGATTCTTTGTAAGTTGAGAGGGGTGTATCTTGGCTATAAATGAAACTAAGAATTGTTTTGTAAGCACTCTCAGAGAATTCATTTATAGACACTGAATTGATCTGAGAGTCAAAAAAGGGCTTTGGTGAAGCTTGTATACATATTAAAGATGGAATATATAATTTAACTCTGACTTGTGTGTGGTTGGCTCTCTCTCTCTCTCTTTATTGAGTAATACAGGAAATTACCACGACACATGCACTGCAAACTGTGGGACTTTATATAGACAGGTGTGTGCCTCTCCAAATCATGTCTAATCAATTGAATTTACCACAGGTGGACTCCAATCAAGCTGGAGAAACATCTCAAGGATGATCAATGGAATCAGGATGCATCTGAGCTCAATTTCGAGTCTCATAGCAAAGGGTCTGAATACTTAAGTAAATACATTTGCAAAAATGTTTACAAACCTGTTTTTGGTTTGTCATTATGTGGTATTGTGATGTCATTATGGGGTATTGTGTGTAGATTGATGAGGGGAAAAATATTCAATTTTAGAATAAGGCTGTAAAGTAACTGAATGTGGAAAAAGTGAAGGGGTCTGAATACTTAACGAATGCACTGTATACAGCTGGCAGAGTTTTCTACCATTAGCAGTTTTGTACACAGTCACGTGATACGTGGTATAGAAAAGTCCAATCTTAGGAGAGTACATGGGAGGCACTATACTGTGTGTCTGCAGGTGTCTATCTGGTCAAAACCACTGATACAGGTGCCCCTCCACCCTCTGGTGGGATGGATCATGTCTACAGAGAAACCTAGATTCAAATACTTAGATTTGTGTGTATTGGGTTGTGAAATTGTTAGATATTACTTGTTAGATATTACTGCACTGTCGGAGCTAGAACCACAAGTATTTCACTACACCCACAATAACATCTGCTAAACACGTGTATGTGACCAATAAAATGTGATTTGATTTCGATTTTCAATAAACGTCCTATTTATCAAAGGTGCTTTTGGCTGGGGTCAAAATGACTCCAAAGGATTTGAATTTGTTAAAAGTCCATATTGATACAGAAACACTAAACCATGATTTAGATTTAATAAGAAAAAGTTGATTGACAAAGTCATGAAAAATTGGAGGAATTGAATAACCCACATTTTGGCTATGATCAAAGATATGCCTCTGGGGTCAAAATGATCCCAGGCTTAAACATGCTCTCTCCATCTGTCTCTCGTCTGCAGATATGTTTTGATGTGAGAGGATGCCAACCCCCAGTCCCATCATCGCCACCTCACCTGCTTTTAAGATAACCTTTTTGCCGACTAGAGACACTATTATGTAATTGTGATAAACTGAGACAATATTTATGTAGCACTGTGATTCATTAATCATGTGCTGCCTTCCCTGCTCCTATGTGCTTACCTCTTTCCCTTTCTGTCTTTTACACCTCTCTCACCTCCTCTTTCTTCCTCTGTTTTTATAATGCACAACAGATGTGCATTGAAGTACAGATTGAACTTGTATTTATAACACTTGGATAGTGAGCTTTTCAATAAAGCGTTTCACATTCTCTACTGGTTGAAATGAAGTGTAATGTGATGAAATACTCCACCTATCCTGTGTTTATCAGATCAATGCAGATGAAGGGCATTAGATGTTGAGATGAACCGGTGTTAAGAGTATTTACATGATGCATAGGAAGTGTAGTGTTCTGGTTTTTAAATTATATTTCTGTATATATGAATTAACTAGTTAAATCCTGTTTCTAGTCTGTTACAATGTGTAACCATTGATGTCCCAGGACCAAGATTGGTAAACACTGTTGAAGTGTATAATTGTAATAGATACATGAAGACACAGTGTCATTCAAAGACTGGAATTTGATTCTCCTGGTATTGGATATGACTGAAAAATAATCTCAGAGACATTCATACCTACACTGCACCTTTATTTGCCAAGGTAGAGTAGATGATCAGTGAATATATTAAATGTACAGGCTACAATGTGGGGATCTCATGCATGGTAATAACTACATGTATATACGACTTGCATCCTTGGCACAACATGATATTCTACTCAATCCATAGGCTTCATTAATGTCATTCAGGCTGTTTTGAAGTTGATACAACTGGCTATGATAGCTGAGGTTCATAGCTAGGTTCTGAACTAATATGTATACCAAACGTTTGGGTCCATACACAGATCGGCTAGATAGCTAGCTACACATCCATGGGCATACAGGGATTTTAATCATCCACTGCACAATAAGCAAGAACATAGCTAGCTACGTGATTTCATCTATCTGCATGGCAAATATCAGCAAGGCAAACTTACAAAATTGTACATTCAATTTGCAGTAAATTATTCAGCTAGATAGATTCTATACATCCACTTTCCCAAAACGACAGCCTGGTTTGCTGGTTGTTTCAGGAGTCCCTAAAACAACCAGAATTACAATTTCATACTCATGTCACAACATCCATAAAGCTAGCCAGCTAGCTGGCTAATGTTAGCTAGTCATTGTTTGTCTCTACATGAACTAACATTCCTGTCAACTGTACATGTTTTTTTGCATGATTAGTTATGACGTTATAATCCCTTACATGTGCTTCCATCCTAGTATTTCTGTCCGCCATCTTTGATTCATTTCAGTTCTGTGTAGGGGTACCCCTCTCTCCTAGTATTTCTGTCCGCCATCTTTGATTCAGTTCAGTTCTGTGTAGGGGTACCCCTCTCTTCTAGTATTTCTGTTCGCCATCTTTGATTCATTTCAGTTCTGTGTAGGGGTACCCCTCTCTCCTAGTATTTCTGTCCGCCATCTTTTATTCAGTTCAGTTCTGTGTAGGGGTACCCCTCTCTTCTAGTATTTCTGTCCGCCATCCTTGATTCAGTTCAGTTCTGTGTAGGGGTACCCCTCTCTCCTAGTATTTCTGTCCGCCATCTTTGATTCAGTTCAGTTCTGTGTAGGTGTACCCCTCTCTCCTAGTATTTCTGTCCGCCATCCTTGATTCAGTTCAGGTCTGTGTAGGGGTACTGTTAGGATTTATGTTTATGCACTATAGCCTACTAGCATATTGTTTGAAGATGAATTTTGTTTTGTTACACACACACACACACACACACAAACAATACTGATGTGTGTGTGTAGGTGTGTAAAGACTGACCATAGAGTGACAGGCCATAAAAGCTGTGGTCAATCTGGAGAGGGGAGGGGTGCATATCTCTAAGCCAAACAGGGGGGTAGGGCACTGGACAATACCATATTAGGAACTGTTTCAGTGTAGAATCGACAGACACAAGACGGATCTAATCTACCCAACAACCAGATGCGGACAGAGGAGAGCACTAAGGGACTTGGACAAGTCCGGGTGCCAGCATAGGCTGGGCAAAGTCTAAACCGCGCTCAGCCTCTACTGTGATAGGCCAACAGACGCGTTGGAACTACGTCATCACGGTATAGGAACAGCTGTTTACGTACTTCCTGCCAGTTCTCTGTTCAACCCTGCGCTGTGATACAGCGAACCCATATATACGAAAATTGCATTTGCCCTCTCTCCTAGTAAATCTTTGCTGAAGAAAGTCTAACAGTCACTAGTGCAATATAATAAATGCATAATCGTTTGTCTCTACATGAACAAACATTCCTGTCAACTGTACATGTTTTTGCATGATTCGTTATGACGTTATAATCCCTTACATTTGCTTTTATCCTACAGTTCTAGTATTTCTGTCCGCCATCTTTGATTCAGTTCAGTTCTGTGTAGGGGTACCCCTCTCTTCTAGTATTTCTGTCCGCCATCTTTGATTCAGTTCAGTTCTGTGTAGTGGTTACCCCTCTCTTCTAGTATTTCTGTTCGCCTTCTTTGATTCAGTTCTGTGTAAGGGTACCCCTCTCTTCTAGTATTTCTGTTCGCCATCTTTGATTCAGTTCAGTTCTGTGTAGGGGTTCCCCTCTCTCCTAGTATATCTTTGCTGAAGAATGTCTAACAGTCACTAGTGCGGCAGCAGCCTCCCCCGGTCCTAGTGCCGGCCCGGTAAATAGTTTAAGATGCGATGGAACCGTTGACAAAAAAAAGAAAATCACAGAAAAAATATATTGACTGATATTGATTTATTTAGGGGGGGCTAATTAATATTTTAGTTCTAGCGACGTCCCTGATTCCTACCCTTTAACTTTTTGTCTGAAAATAAAATATACATTTTACTCAACTGCGTTACCCACTCCAGTCAGCAGATTGCGGTCTGCGACTTTAAGGCAATGCTGCTAGTGTGACGTATAATCTAGTGGACGGAACGCTTCTTTCAACAGCAGCAACAGTCAGTCAGTCAGCCACCTCGGTAGCTTGCTAGACAAAATAGACGAACCAATAAAGCTCTTTAGACGCTTTCGTAATTTTTAGCCACTGTGTTTTAAACCCTCTTCTGTCGTCTAGTTAGTTATCCGTTTTAATTTCATATTTACGGTGTTGTTGTTATTATTCAGCTGGCGGGCTGGTTAAGTTAGCATTAGCCTAGCTAGCTAACATCTCCGACCATGAGTTCACTAAGCGACTCTAATCCTGCTAAAGAAGATGAGAATATCACAGTAAAACAAGAAGTAGAGGGTGAGGCCGTTACTGTGAAAGAAGAGGAAGACGCGTTCAGAGTGAAAGAGGAGGGGGAAGAGATGACTGTTACATCGAAAAAGGAGGAGGAGGAAGAAGAGGAGGAAACTGGATTTCTGGGCCCGGTTTCCCAAACGCATCTTAAGGCATCCAATGGTTCTGACGCTGAACTTAGCCATAAGATGGTTTTGAGAAACCGTTCCCTGATTAACACTAGTAAGTATTGTCTTAAAAACAGAGGCACAAATTCTGCAGTTGAACTGATGTTTGGTGTTAAAGCCTCAACATGGTTAAAACTATAATGTTGATATCATGGATGGTCAGTCCTTGCATCCATAGGTCTTTCTGTCTGTAGTTACATTTCTCCAACCCCATAATCATCTTATTACCAAAACAGTGGAGGAATGACACATTTGTTATTGTTTGAACTGCAGATTGCTGGGTTGTGTGTTTTTTTTAAAACAGCAACAAAATGGCTGCCCAGAGACTTGGTTTGGTAAACAGATGGGGGAAGGAGAAATGTAACCACTCTCAAATTCATAGAGAAAGCTATTGTAGCAACCCTAACTCAACACCTAGCGACCTCGTCAAGAAGTTCAGACATCTTGGTGTAACAGTTATAAGGTGTTGGCTTGACAGTCGCTAGACCCAGGTTTGAGTCCAGCTCAGGGCTTCCCCCTGAATTCACTACACTATGAATACAAGGACTGGCCATGCATAATGTCATAATGATAGTTTAACCAGATTTCTAGGCTATATAGTATTTTCTAGAATTCATCCATGATGTCATAATGATAGTTTAGCCAGGTTTCTAGGCTATATAGTATATTCTAGAATTCATCCATGATGTCATAATGATAGTTTAACCAGGTTACTAGGCTATATTGTACATTCTAGAATTGCCAGTGTAGATTTCCTGTGCGGGGAAAATTATTAGAGCTGTTGATAAGTCATTGTATAATATTCAGCCAATTTTTTTTCATGCCTTTACATTAAAGGCAAGGCATACCTAGATTCAATTACATTCATGAATTGGTTTGAAACCTTTGTTTTAAACCCTTCTCAAAGTTGGTGTCTTGACGGATTTATAGAAAATGGTTTGTCATGAAACACAATTTTTTATTTATATAAATATAACCTTTATTTAACTAGCCAAGTCAGTTAAGAACAAATTCTTATTTACAATGACTGCCTACCCTGGATGACGCTGGGCCAATTGTGCGCTGCCCTATGGGACTCCCAATCACGGCCGGTTGTGATTCAGCCTGGATTTGATCCAGGGTGTCTGTAGTGGCGCCTCAAGCACTGAGATGCAGTGTCCTCTGCGCTACCTGGGAGCCCCAAAATCATGTTTAGTGCTGTCCCCAACTAAAATACATCTTGGTCAACCAAGAGTCATCTGTTCTTTCTACCAATCGCCATATGTGTTTTTATAAAATCTATATGTACTGAACTTGTCTGATGCTTTAAGCACGCTGTTTGATTAAATAAATAAGACACACAAATGACTAGAGGGAGCCGGTCGTCAACACAACCCGACCGGAGGGAGCCGGTCGTCAACACAACCCGACCAGAGGGAGCCGGTCGTCAACACAACCCGGCCAGAGGGAGCCGGTCGTCAACACAACCCGGCCGGAGGGAGCCGGTCGTCAACACAACCCGGCCGGAGGGAGCCGGTCGTCAACACCACCCGGCCGGAGGGAGCCGGTCGTCAACACCACCCGACCGGAGGGAGCCGGTCGTCAACACCACCCGACCGGAGGGAGCCGGTCGTCAACACCACCCGACCGGAGGGAGCCGGTCGTCAACACCACCCGACCGGAGGGAGCCGGTCGTCAACACCACCCGACCGGAGGGAGCCGGTCGTCAACACCACCCGACCGGAGGGAGCCGGTCGTCAACACCACCCGACCGGAGGGAGCCGGTCGTCAACACCACCCGACCGGAGGGAGCCGGTCGTCAACACAACCCGACCGGAGGGAGCCGGTCGTCAACACAACCCGACCGGAGGGAGACGGTCGTCAACACAACCCGACCGGAGGGAGACGGTCGTCAACACAACCCGACCGGAGGGAGACGGTCGTCAACACAACCCGACCGGATGGAGCCCCCCTCTGCTGCTGGACTTCGTAAATTCTGCCGTTCTGCTCCTGAAATTTTCAGTAATCAACTACACCAGCAGTCGGCAACCTTTTCCAGTTGGAGTGCCAATTTATCTGACCATTTCTACCAATCTGTGTGCCAGTTATGATTTTCATATGCACATTTTCGTGGAACAGTTTCATTTAATTTATAATAGTATCTCAAAATCATTGTCTGTGATTAATCTACATTCTATTTAAATCTAAATGAAAATTATAGATATCTAAAAGTATTATTGCCATTGCCAACTATGTAAAAAAAATATCCTACATAAAGCCAACAAATAAAAACATTGCATTCTGCAGGTAGAAAATATCCTGATAAAAATAAATATCCTAGAAATCACATTGGCTGCACATGGCCTGTCTACGACAAACTTGAAACATTGTATCAACTATCAACTGGGTCAGGAAACTCGGATAGCAAGCTTGCAACATTGTATAAAATATTCTAGGCCCTCAGTTTCCTGCTCCAGTGAGTTCTTGACAGTAATCAGGTATTTTATGACATTTCCACTGGATCAGAGCATTACATTTTTCCCTTTTCTGCTGAGTGGTTATCGGAAGGGCAAGAGCTGTAAATATTTTACGAAAATACTTTGAGGAACTATTGTCATTCGCAATTGATTTTGATTAGACTTTGTTTACTTGCTGTTTGGAGGTGAAGAAAAAGTTACTTTGAGAAGCTCCACAACTCATTAGTGGTGGTGCATTAAGACAATCAGAAATACTATCAGACATCCCCAAATAGGCACATTTATAGGCCTACACTTGTGTGCAGGCCAAGTAGACTAGTCCTACTTCTATATGTGTAATCCGGTGTGCGTCCTTACTCAACATTGACAGGAGTGTTTCAAACAAAAGACAATGAATAAATTGACAAAACTGACGCATCTTGCGGGGTCAGGTCTGGGTGGTCTGCCAGGGGACGTTTCATTTAGTATCCGTTTGGGTCGGCTGGGGAATGATCTACCGAAGTTGACCAACTGAAAGGGAGTGTAACTTTGATTATAATTACTCTTCCCTTAAGGAGGGAATCGAGGTTCAACACCTGTTTGTCCCCGCCCTTTCCTGGGTCGGTGAAGAGCGGCATTACATTTTAAAGAATAAATCCAAGCCTCACTCTCATCACCTGTGGATGGTGGTGCTTCCAGCGAGTCGTGGATTTAATAGTATGTTGTACCTAGTTTCCCTCCTTCAGGGAACAGTAGTTATAGTCATAACGTTACGCTTGTCATATGATGAACTTCAACTTAAATACTGGATCTTGCTGTCGGACAGTTTTTTTGTATTCTGAAATGCAACAGTTTTCATGGGCACAGAAATACTAAATCATTTCAGAGTTTGCTAAATCCAATGGTTTTTAACTGAGTCATCTTGTAATCCAAGATGGTGTAGCATTAAGACCTGTTTGTTGTAAATGGTATGTATTTTTCGTCTTTTTTTTGTATATATTGCAATATATTTAAATCTTTTTCCATTTTTAAATTAAATATACCTTCCGGCATCCCGCCTCACCCAATATGATACGGATCAGCAATTTTTTTTTTTAGACCTTATAGCTAGAACCTCCATCAGCAGCTAGCCATCAGAAGCTAACCAGCTAATTAGCTACTAGCTATTTAGTCATTGTTAGCCACTGCCGCTTTTAGCCTGGATAACACCTGCCAGTCTGCACAGCGCGATATCAACCCTGAGCATATCGGACGGTTTTTCTCCACTACATCACCGTATTTCTGCCGTAAGCTCTGGACCTTTACACCGGATAATCGCAGCTAGCTAGCTGCCACCGGGTGGCCCAGCCCCGAAGCTAGCCTTGAGCCAGGCCCATCTCCCAGCCTGCTCAGTGGACCCTATGATCACTCGGCTACACAGCTGATGCCTCCCAGGCTCTTCACTAAGACGACTAGAAGCCTCTACATCACCGGATTCCTGACGTAAGTTCTGGACCTTTGCACCGGATTGGCTACAGTGGCTAACACCCTTGTCCCGAAGCTAGCACCAGTTAGCCTCGGGCCAGGTGCATCTCCCGGCTAGCAAACAAAATTACTCCAGCTACAATACCTCTTTTGCCAATTGGCCTGGACCCTTTGTCGACACGGAGCCCCGCCGATCTGGTCTGCCGACCCAATTCCGTCCGATGTGCCCTCAACCGGCCTTTGCCAGACGTCGGTGACGCCCTTGTCCCGAAGCTAGCACCAGTTAGCCTCGAGCCAGGCGCATCTCCCGGCTAGCGTAGTAATGACTACCTAGCGGCTTCCCTGGTTCATATATTGCTGTTCACTGGACCCTATGATCACTTGGCTACATAGCTGATGCCTGCTGGACTGTTCATTAATCACGGTACTCCATTTTGTTTATTTTGTTTCTGTTGACCCCAGCCCCAGCCTCGAACTCAGGCCCTGTGTGTAGTTAACTGACCCTCTCTGCCCATTCATCGCCATTTTACGTGTTTTTGTTGTCTTAGCTGATTAACTGTTGTCTTACCCGTTGTTGTCTTAGCTAGCTTTCCCAATCAACACCTGTGATTGCTTTATGTCTCGCTTTATGTCTCTCTAATGTCAATATGCCTTGTATACTGTTGTTTAGGGTAGTTATCATTGTTTTGTTTTACTACGTAGCCCCTAGTCCCACTCAACATGCCTCAGAGAACTCTTTTGTCCCACTTCCCACACATGCGGTGACCTCACCTAGCATAACTGGTGCCTCCAGAGATGCAACCTCTTATCGTCACTCAGTGCCTAGGTTTACCTCTACTGTACCCACACTCTACCATACCCCTGTCTGTACATTATGCCTTGAATCTATCCTACCACACCCAGACATCTGCTCCTTTTATTCTCTGTTCCCAAAGCACTAGACGACCAGTACTGATAGCCTTTAGCCGTACCCTCATCCTACTCCTCTGTTCCTCGGGTGATGTAGAGGTTAACCCAGGCCCTGTGTGTCCCCAGGCGCTCTCATTTGTTGACTTTCTGTAACCATAAAAGCCTTGGTTTCATGCATGTTAACATCAGAAGCCTCCTCCCTAAGTCTGTTATACTCACTGCTTTAGCACACTCCAACCTTGATGTCCTTGCCGTGTCTGAATCCTGGCTTTGGAAGGCCACCAAAAATTCAGACATTTCCAGCCCCATCTACAACATTTTCCGTCAAGATAGAACTACCAAAGGGGGAGGAGTTGCAATCTACTGCAGAGATGGCCTGCAAAGTTGTATCATGCTTTCCAGGTTTAAACCCAAACAGTTTGAGCTTCTAATTTTAAAAATGAATCTCTCCATAAATAAGTCTCTCACTGTTGCCGCCTGTTATAGACACCCCTCAGTTCCCAGCTGTGCCCTGGACACCTGTTACGAATCCCTTTGGCCCGACAATCTAGGGGGGATGGTAATGGGACCCGTAACACAACTCATGCAAATTATTATAGTGACAACGTAACAGTGAGAACAAAAATAACCACAGACAACTTAATTACCGTCAAACACTAAATGTTTATTTATAAACACACGGTAAATGGGGGGAGCAGGAAAAGGGGCTGAGCGGGACCCAAGGAATGAAAGAATAATCCAAAAACACCCCTAAGCTAGACTAGCCTACTTCACAAACAGCTAACTAACTAACCAAAAATACAGGGGGTGGTCCGCCCAGTTCTAACTAGTGTTTATATAACAAAGTTTAACTACGGGTAGTGTAGCCCAAGGGCAACTTGTCTGGTTACCCCCTTTTCCCACCATCAAACAAACACTCAAACACCATAACCAAAAACAATACTCACAGATGGGGACCAAGTGACATGTAGATGCAAAACACACAAGCGATCTACAGACAGAAGGCATTTACAAAAGAGATTGAGCTGGGGAGAAAACAACTGACAGGGGTTTTAAACCAAGGGAAAGGGACTGTGATTGGGTAAGGGAAAAGGAGCAGGTGTCTTCTGATTAGCGACTGATTGATGACTGATTGGGGAATGATGATGGTCACCTGTGAGTAGGGGAGAAGGAGAGAAAAGAAATACACACAGGATACACACAGAACACTTGTATCCGTAACAACACCATATGTGAATTGATTGGCCCCATCTATCTTCAGTTTGTTCTGTTAGGTGACCTAAACTGGGATATGCTTAACCTCTCTAGGAGGTGTGGGACGCTACCGTCCCACCTGGCCAACATCCAGTGAAATTGCAGAGCGCCAAATTCCAAAACAGAAATACTCATTATAAAAATTCATAAAACATACAAGTGTTATACATCAGTTTAAAGATGAACAGTTACCAGCCAAGTAGAGGAGTTACACAAGTCAGAAATAGCGATAAAACTAATCACTTACCTTTGATGATCTTCATATCGTTGCACTCACAAGACTCCCATTTACTCAATAAATGTTAGTTTTGTTCGATAAAGTCTCTCTTTATATCCAAAAACCTCAGTTTTGTTCAGTAATCCACAGGCTCAAAGGCAATCACAACATCCAGACGAAAAATCTGAATAGTATCAGTAAAGTTCGTAGAAACATGTCAAACGATGTTTATAATCGATCCTCAGGTTGTTTTTAGCCTAAATAATAGATAACATTTCAAAGGTAAACAAGAACGGCGCATTCTGGGACACTGAATGGTTCACTCATTCGGAGTGGTCTTACTCTGTCAATTTTCAGAATACAAGCCTGAAACAATTTTTAAAGACAGTTGACATCTAGTGGAAGCCATAGGAAGTGCAATTTGAGTCCTAAGTCAATGGAATCTGTATAGGCAGTCAATGGGAAAACTACAAAAATATAAAAATCCCACTTCCTGGATGGATGTTTCTCAGGTTTTCGCCTGTCATATCAGTTCTGTTATACTCACAGACATTATTTTAACAGTTTTGGAAACTTTAGAGTGTTTTCTGTCCAAATCTACCAAGTTTACTTTGGGCACGCTTTTCATCCGGAGGTGAAAATACCCTAGTGAGGTTAACACCCCCGCCGTCCTACAATCCAAGCTAGATGCCCTCAATCTCACACAAATTATCAAGAAACCCACCAGGTACAACCCTAAATCCGTAAACATTGGCATCCTCATAGATATTATCCTGACCAACTTGCCCTCCAAATACACCTCTGCTGTTTTCAATCAGGATCTCAGTGATCATTGCCTGCATCCGTTATGGGTCCGCGGTCAAACGACCACACCTCATCACTGTCAAACGCTCCCTAAAACACTTGTGCAAGCAGGCATTTCTAATCGACCTGGCCCGGGTATCCTGGAAGGATATTGACCTCATCCTGTCAGTAGGGGATGCCTGGTTGTTTTTTAATTGTAATTTCCTCACCACCTTAAATAAGCATGCCCCTTCAAAAAATGTAGAACTAAGAATAGATATAGCCCTTGGTTCACTCCAGACCTGACTGCCCTCGACCAGCACAAAAACATCCTGTGGCGTACTGCACTAACATCGAATAGTCCCCGCGATATGCAACTTTTCAGAGAAGTCAGGAACCAATACACACAGTCAGTTAGGAAAGCAAAGGCTAGCTTTTTCAAACAGAAATTTGCATCCTGTAGATCTAACTCCAAAAAGTTTTGGGACACTGTAAAGTCCATGGAGAACAAGGTTCCTAAAGATTGGAAAGCTGCCGCGGTCATCCCCCTCTTCAAAGGGTGTGACACTCTAGACCCAAACTGTTACAGACCTATATCCATCCTGCCCTGCCGTTCTAAAGTCTTTGAAAGTCAAGTTAACAAACAGACCACTGACCATTTTGAATCCCACCGTACCTTCTCCGCTGTGCAATCCAGTTTCCGAGCTGGTCACGGGTGCACCTCAGCCACGCTCAAGGTACTAAACGGTATCATAACCGCCATTGATAAAAGACAGTACTGTGCAGCCGTCTTCATCAACCTGGCCAAAGCTTTTTCGCCTCTGTCAATCACCGTATTCTTATCGGCAGACTCAATAGCCTTGGTTTCTAAAATGACTGACTCGCCTGGTTCACCAACTACTTCTCAGACAGAGTTCAGTGTGTCAAATCGGAGGACCTGTTGTCTGTACCTCTGGCAGTCTATGGGGGTACCACAGGGTTCAATTCTCGGACCGACTCCTTTCTCTGTATATACCAACGATATTGCTCTTGCTGCGGGTGATTCCTTGATCCACCTCTACGCAGACGACACCATTCTGTATACATCTGGACCTTCTTTGGACACTGTGTTAACAAACCTCCAAACGTGCTTCAATGCCATACAACACTCCATCCGTGGCCTCCAACTGCTCTTAAACGCTAGTAAAACTAAATGTATGCTCTTCAACCTATCGCTGCCCCCCCCCTCCCTCCGTCCAGCATCACTACGATTCTGACATAGAATATGTGGAAAACTATAAATACCTATGTGTCTGGCTAGACTGTAAACTCTCCTTCCAGACTCACATTAGGCATCTCCAATCCAAAATTAAATCTAGAATCGGCTTCCTTTTCCGCAACAAAGCCTCCTTCACTCACGCTGCCAAACATACCCTCGTAAAACTGACTATCCTACCGATCCTTGACTTCGGTGATGTCATTTTCAAAATAGCCTCCAACACTCTACTCAGCAAACTGGATGCAGTCTATCACAGTACCATCCGTTTTGTCACCAAAGCCCCATATACCACCCACCACTAGGACCTGTATGCTCTCGTCGGCTGGCCCTCTCTACATATTCGTCTCCAAACCCACTTTCTCCAGGTCATCTATAAGCCTTTGCTAGGCCGCCTTCCCTCAGCTCACTGGTCACCATAGCAACACCCACCCGTAGCACACGCTCCAGGAGGTATATCTCACTGGTCATCCCCAAAGCCAACACCTCCTTTGGCCGCCTTTCCTTCCAGTTCTCTGCTGCCAATGACTGGAACGAATTGCAAAAATCGCTGAGTTTGGAGACTTATATCTCCCTCACTAACTTTAAGCATCAGCTATCTGAGCAGCTTACAGATCGCTGCAGCTGTACACAGCCCATCTGTAAATAGCCCATCTAACTACCTACCTCATCCCCATGTTTTTATTTACTTTTTTTGCTCTTTTGCACACCAGTAATTCTACTTGCACATCATCATCTGCACATCTATCACTCCAGTGTTAATTTGCTAAATTGTAATTACTTCACTTCTATGGCCTATTTATTGCCTTACCTCCTTACTCCATTTGCACACACTGTATATAGATTTTTCTATTGTGTTATTGACTGTACTTTTGTTTATCCCACGTGTAACTCTGTTGTTTTTTTGTCGGTCTGCTTTGCTATATATATGAGAAATATACAAATAAAATCTTTACTTTATTGACAACACCCAAATGGATACTGTCATTAACGTGGTTCTTCAATAATTACTTATAATTCTTCAAACATATTAAACAGGACATTCAAACAAGCCTTACAATTATAATCCAAAGTAGTGTGAAATGCACTCATAATCAACCTGGAAATAGAGGTTACTCCCCGGAGTTTTCCCCCATTCACATTCAGAATACATTGTGAAAAACTAAAAGCTTTGCTCACCATTTTTGCTCCAGGCAGATATACTACATCCATAACTAGTGGTTTCCTCATTAGCAGATATACTACATCCATAACTATCGGTTTCCTCATTAGCAGGGAGGTGTTTCTGCAATCAAATTGTGTGCGCATCGCCCTTGTTCCGCAATTTTATTAAACACAGAAAGGGGCCAATATTGGAGACCAAAAGTCGTCTGACACACTGCTTAGAGTTTCAACAACATGAATAACTTATTTCTAGTCTACAATCATCGATCTTACTACTAAAATATGACTATTCTTGCTCATTTTAAGACAATTGTCAAATAATTTTAACATTCATTACAAACGTCAATTGTTGTACAACATCATGGCTACGCTGTTGGCATCACCTTTTACAGTGGATTTCCACTGTTGTGGGCCTTTAATCATCTGACTTTGTTGTTCACACAGGAGAGATACGGGACTATCGTGGATCCTCTGGGGAGCCTCAACAACCTCATTATGCTGACGAGGCAGAGAAGAGTCTCTCCAGATCAGAACACCTCAATAAACACCTGCAGAGATCCACAGGGAAGAGAACTCACTGCTGCTCTGACTGTGGGAAGAGATTCACCTCATCAGGCATTAAAATTCATCAGAGAACACACACAGGAGAGAAACCTTATAGCTGTGTTCAATGTGGGAAGAGTTTTGGTAGATCTTGCCATCTGACTCAACATCTGATAATACACACAGGAGAGAAATCTTATAGCTGTGGTCAATGTGGGAAGAGTTTTACTGCATCTAGCAATCTGACTATACACCAGAGAACACACACAGGAGAGAAACCTTATAGCTGTGGTCAATGTGGGAAGAGTTTTACTGCATCTAGCAATCTGACTATACACCAGAGAATACACACAGGAGATAAACCTTATAGCTGTGTTCAATGTGGGAAGAGTTTTACTGCATCTAGCAATCTGACTATACACCAGAGAATACACACAGGAGAGAAACTTTATAGCTGTGTTCAATGTGGGAAGAGTTTTACTGCATCTAGCAATCTGACTATACACCAGAGAACACACACAGGAGAGAAACCTTATAACTGTGATCAATGTGGGAAGAGTTTTGTTACATCTAGAAATCTGACTTTACACCAGAGAAGACACACAGGAGAGAAATTGAATAGCTGTGATGAATGTGGGAAGAGTTTTACTACTTCTGCCTATCTGACAGTGCACCAGAGAACACACACAGGAGAGAAACCGTATAGCTGTGATCAATGTGGGAAGAGTTTTACTACATCTGGCTCTCTGACTTTACACCAGAGAACACACACAGGAGAGAAACATTATAGCTGTAATCAATGTGTGAAGAGTTTTGTTACATCTGGGCAGCTGAATGTACACCAGAGAAAACACACATAATAGAAATCTTATAGCTGTGATCAATATGGGAAGAGTTTTACTCAGTCAAACAACACCAGAGAATACACACAGGAGAGAAACCTCTTAGCTGTGACCAGAGGTAATCTGATAAAAGATCTCTGACTTAACATCAGAAAATACATGAAGCAGTTGTTTCATGATATCAATTAATTAATGTCACAATGTAGAATGTTTTAACATTGTAGTAGGAGTATTTTAATGATGTCACAATGTAGAAGCCTAAATGTTTGTCCCCTGTTCTATTGATTTCAGCATGATATGGATATTAGCCTCAGGGGGAAAATCCAGGCTCTGAATTGAATGAGTACTATTTATGTGATTTAGTAAGTACACATTATTCCCAGATTCAGTGTGGTTTTTGAGCTGCTAGTTTTAACAGGACGTGCAACCTCATCTCCCTCCTGTCACATAAATGATTTTAGCATGATATCGATGAGTTATGACAATAAGTGTTGCGTTCCTTTGTTTAGCGACCCCTACATTTAAATGCATTCCAACATCACGTACAACCTGATTTCCCCCCTAATATATTGACATTGTTGCCCTTCTTTTAGAATAGCAGGGTTCATTCTCAGATGTGCCAACCCAAATGTACTAGAGCATGACATTGGGGACTGGGCCCCGATCCAACAACATGCCTATAGAGTGATCCCTGAAAAGAGAGAGAAGCTCCGCAGTGAGGTGGAAAGTTACTACGGATATTGCAGGAGTTTCCTCTTGAAATCAGACACGTCCGTGTTAAGGACAACTTGGGTGCTGATTGTCTCAAGAATGGGCAGTCAAAAATATTTGTGTTTTGCGTTTAGCCAGTGAGTTGCCATGGATCACAATTTATTTTGACTGCACGGTTTTCCGTATTGGAGATGAGTTTTGTTTGGGCTCGTTCCAAGGGGACGAGAGTTCTAGAAGCGAGTGGGTTTTAGGGAGACGAGAGTTCTAGAAGCTAGTGAGTCAGTTTTTTGAATTCTATAGAAAGAAAAAGGAGAAAAGTTACGATTGTATATTATTATTTAGAAATGTTTTTTTTTCTTGTTTTTAATTGTTGACAGCCAGTAGACACCATGTTTATATTGGTGAAGCATAGTAGTTGATTATAATGTGAAATGGAAGTTGTTTTCTGTTGGTGGTGAGCAAACTTGTCCAACAAAAATATAGGATATCTTTGTTGTCTAAAGGGGAAAGGTGTTACAGGCTTTGGTTTTTCCATTTATGTTTTGAGGTTGGACTTTATTGCGTATAGCTCGTTAGCACGTAGGGCGCACCGATTGGTGTCACCTTGTTAGTCAGTATGTGTTACACCTGTGCTGGCTTGTCCATCTCGTTAGTGGGAAGGTGTTTCACCTGAGCTGGTTCAGGTTCTATTTAAGAGCGTCTGGCCCAGTGCTCCAGTTGTCTTGATAGATGTGGAGAGTCAACACCTTTAGTTGCTCCACCTTTTTGGTTTGCTTCCTGTCTTTAAGTTTATTGTGGGTTTTTCTTTTGTTTGCCTCTTGGGCAGATTTAGTGGGTCTCATGGTGGGTGTCTTTTAGGTCCCAGTTGTTGTTACTAAGTTTAGTTTTTCAGTTATTCAGTTTTTTATCCTCTTATGTTTGTGTATTAAACATTTGTTTATTTTCATAGTTTTTTGTTTTTTCCTGTGTTTCATGTCTGAAATGTCTGAAACAACAAATTAACCCAATGACTGACCAATCAACAAACTCTTTGTCCATCTTAGTATGAAAAAACAGTATCAATCCCACATTTCCAGCCTGCTGAAGGTGTGGTGGAGTGGTAAACACCACCCCCGGCTCTACCAGAGGCTTGAGGTGGTCTCCCACAGCTCTGCTTATGTCATGTCCTGTGTCCTTGCTGTTCCATTTCTTGACTGCCCCTGCAACACAGAAAGAAACATATTCAGTCATATTATATAAAACACTCAAAGTAATGATATGGAGCATCTATGGCCTCAGTTACACCTGGCACCTAAATGTGATTTCTGTCATCCGATCACTCTAAGCTCCATTAGGTTCAGATCTAACAGGATGAGCCTTTGACGCAGTCAGGCCACCAAATATGCATAAGCAATGTAAAGAGATGTGGGGGAAAGTACATTCTACACAAATTACCTTCATAATATCAAAGAACAAATGTGTGTGCCTGAGGGGAAATTAACTTTCATACGGCCAAAGGGGGTGAGAAAATTGCACCAGTATCAGTGGACAATTTGCACTAATGTAAATAAACATGAATGATGGAACATATTACCTTTTGCTGACGTGATGAACCGCTAAGGGGACATAATATTTACCATCTAAACCATGTGTGACCTCTCACCTCTCTGGCTGTAGAAGTGTTCTTCCTAACCAGTCCCTCAACAGCTCTCTGACTGAGCTCCACCCTCACTGGGTCTTCAGAGGAGAGGAGGGATGGAAGGATGAATGGATCAGTCAGTCAATAAAGTGTAGAGCTGCTGTCTGTGCTCTGACAAAATCACTATTTTAGTAGTTCATTAAAGTAAATAAGGCTTTATGACTGCTGAATACCAACTATCAATCACTTAGATCATTTATTTTCAGGTGGAGATACATCCTTGGGAAGTCCCTAGCCCGTTGAAGTTGACATTTAAATGGTTAAGGTTAGGGTTTAGGGTAGGGATGTCCCAAGGATCCCGGATAGCATTGACCATTGTGCCTTCTGTCTCTTTTACATAGCAGGTGATGGGTTCTGACTTCTGTACTTGAAAATATGAAATGTCCTTATTATGTGAAATTGAATGAAACAATAATGTATGTTGATGCTAATATGATGTACAATATTCCATGATGTTTCTATATGATAACAATAGAGTAATATATTTAATATGATGTACAATATTCCATGATGTTTCTATATGATAACAATAGAGTAATATATTTAATATGATGTACAACATTCCGTATACTATTATATGCCATATACTATTTTTTAACAGTTTCACTAATTAACTTATTCATTATGATTCAACATCAGTTCACCGTCTCATCTCATACTGTATTGGAGCAGCAGCAGCTGACTGCCCGGTTCAACATCAGTTCACCGTCTCACCTCATACTGTATTGGAGCAGCAGCAGCTGACTGCCCGGTTCAATCAGTTCACCGTCTCACCTCATACTGTATTGGAGCAGCAGCAGCTGACTGCCCGGTTCAATCAGTTCACCGTCTCACCTCATACTGTATTGGAGCAGCAGCAGCTGACTGCCCGGTTCAACGTCTCACCTCATACTGTATTGGAGCAGCAGCAGCTGACTGCCCGGTTCAACGTCAGTTCACCGTCTCACCTCATACTGTATTGGAGCAGCAGCAGCTGACTTGATCGTTGATGCTAATCATCATGTTTTGAATCTGAGAGTAAATAGAGCCGACTACAACTCTAAAAATGAAGGGTTCAACTGGAGTTGTTCTCAGATCCCCTAAGAACCGTAGGGTTCTTGGTCAATGAAAAACAGCCCCAAAAGGTTCTTCAAAGAACTTGTTAGAAGGTGGGTTCATCGAGGAACCTCCGTTGTTGCTGGACTTCTTCCGGGAACTTCGCAATTACAACTGAAAACGATTGTGGCAAGTTTGGATGCGACAACAAGTTAAAAAGGTTAAGTTGGGTTGATGTTTGGCTCTGAATATGTCTCGAAATAATTTATTACAATAATATAACATACTAATAATGAATAACGAAGACAATGATGGTTTTCTGTGATTATCTTCCATAACGTTACTATAGTTAATTACCGTAAATATTAGAAAGCTGGGTTTGACCGTCGGCGTTGTTTGAGCTACAGTACAGTACCGTTATCTAGCTAGCTAACGTTATGTCCTAACTAGGCACAACTAGGTTTGGATTATTTCCTGTGAAGCTGTTGTGTTGCATCCATGTCTGAAATGTGCTGTATAAATAAAGCTTGATTTGATTTCACCATTTCCTGAACTATATTCTTTCCCATATATTGTATATCGTTTCCATAAAGCCAACATGGCTTTACACTCATTAACGTAAGTTTCCAATCTAGAGCAGTTCTCACTTTTGTGATAATGAACTAGCTAACGTTAACTAACTAACTAAGGACGGTGACCTGTCCAGACGAGATGTTACAACGAACTGAATCGTCAATGGAGGTCTTCCTCTTTATATAGCCTGCTACAGCATGCAATACTATTAACTCACAAGGGGGCATAACGTTACATGTACAATACTATCCCATTTTGGAAACATTACATGTACAATACTATTCCATTTTGGAAACGTTACATGGACAATACTATCCCATTTTGGAAACGTTACATGGACAATACTATCCCATTTTGGAAACGTTACATGGACAATACTATCCCATTTGGAAACGTTACATGTACGCCCCCTTGTGGAGGGAAATTAATATCTTAGATGGTAGCTGTAGATGAGATTCAAATGCATAATTGTATTAATACAGTGTCTAGACTACCTCTTTAGTACAAACACAGTATTGCCACGCAGCAAAATGTTGCGTATAATCTTTCAAGTCAGCCTGATAAAATATTGAACAATTTGTGTACAAAGATATCTTGAAATGTGATATTAGGCCTGTATGGCAGTACTGTTACTGTATGGCAGTACTGTATTGGCTAGTGCTTTCTCCAATATGTTCTTATATTTTACATTGTATGTCGATGCCATTTATCTTTCAATATATATATATTTTAATGCTTGTAAGACTATTCTTTGACACATTTTCTCTTCCTTGAAATTCTTATAGGACAGAACATGGACACAATGCAATTGAGATTAAGAAGAAGGTACAGATATGTTGTAGGACAGCTGCATTTGAAGTGTACATTTAACCTACATAGCAGTCAATACAAACTGAAATCTCTTAGCATACAAATGTTTGCAAATGATCTTTTCAGATCTTCTCGGAAATTAATCAAGTCCATGGAATGGATATAGACAAAAAGATAATTCAAGGACTATCAGAGGTAGAGAGGCAAGGCAGGGGTGAGGACATCATCCTGCTATTTTGACAGTTCCTGAAGGACAATACAGAAGAGGTATTTGCTCTTATTTCTTCCCTTTCTCTAATGTATTTTGTAATAAAATTAGCAAGTGTAGTAAGATCATTGCTTTACTTTACTAGGACTGGAGACCACAGCAGCGATTCTGCTCTTGCCCAACCTCTTCAATGAGGACCCGAGTGGCCTTTATGTCCGTGACAAGGTATGCCTATGCACCAATCATCTGTTTCTTCATAAACATAGGTGTGCATGCTGATATAAAACTACAGCTGAACATTTGTTATGTTCTTTGTTAATTGTATGTGTATTAATCTTTTCTTACTTTTGTTGACACAGATTTCACCGCTCTTCACTCCTTTACTGCACATCGGTGGAAATCCATTTCACCGTGAGAGTGAAATCCCGCTGGCCTTTGATGGGGAGAACATCCACGCCCTCGAGGACGTCCCCATGGGACTTGGGGCTCTGCTAGGGCTGTATTTTTTATTTATGTTCCAAAGTTACTGTGTTCTGGGGATAAGAGAAGTTGGGGTGAAGTTACCAGGGCCGGTCATAAAGATGGCAAACTTCCTAACATAACTAAGTGGATATGATATACACACTAAAGCTGAAAAATCTCTATTTTGCATCAAGTCTACAATATTGTTAGTTTACCTATGATTCATTTTTAATGTATGTTGTTTTTATTGTACATCATTATTTATATATTTTTTAAATGTCATGAAAAGCACTATACAAAGTAAATGTATTATTTATTATGGTCTGACATGTCTGCAGAAATTTTGCAATTTTGTAATGTGTTTTGCTTGGTAAATTGTTTTGTAAATATTAATTTACATTTGTGGTGCCACTAAATAAACAATGAATTATTTAAATCAATATTGTTATTAATGTTATTAAAATATGTTTTTATAATGCAGGGAGGGTGGACAGGGAGTTAAAACATGAACCCCAAAAGGTTCTTTGAGGAACCATGATAAGGGGTTCTTCAAAGAACTTATAGGGGTTCCCACAAAAGGTTCTTCAAATAACTTTTAGGGGTTCCCCCCCAGTTTCAATTTGAAGAACACCTAAAGGATACTCCAGGAACCTTTACTTTTTAGAGTGTATATTGATGAAACTCACCTTGTCCGAGAGACATTTACATAGTTTATACACAGCCCAATTTGGGATGACTATTTTGGGGCGAAATAGCGGCCACAACAGACAGACCGGATATGGCCCATAATTCAACGTCCTTGGACGTCACGGGCTGAGTGGGTATGACCAAAGTTATTCTATTTAGCTGCACTTTGAAGTACATTTTTACACTATAATAAATGTTTCTGATGCCACATCGCCCGTTTTCAAAGCGAGTCGATGGTTTTTAGATGCAGTCGCTTTTTAGCTTTTTGTCTGAAAGTATTTTCTCAACTGCGATACCAACTCCAGTCAACAGATGGCGATGTGCGTCTTTCAGGTGATTCTGTCAGTGTGACGTGTAATCTTACACAATCATACTCTCATATCGCAGTCACACAATGCTATTCCCAAACATAGCTAATCAATTAGTTGTTTTTCAACAATATTTTAACCTACAGGAATATTTTCTCATTTCTGTCTCATGGTTAGTTCCTAGGTTAATTTAACTGTAACTAACTTTTTAAATGTAACTAATACATTTACATTTTTCAATACTTCTAAAATGGGGTCCAGGTTTAAAATAATTACAGGTGCACCTTACTATCTTATACTATATCATACATGGTCTTAACTAGTAATCTGTATTGTTTGTGTAACAAAACAATATTCATCTTCAAACAATATGCTAACAGGCTATAGTGCATAAACATAAATCCTAACAAAATGTAGAACTTCAAATTAAACTAATCGTTTGCACTCATGACTTGAGTGATTTAAAGTAAACCAACGTTTTGGAGATACAAAACGTCATCTAACCAAATATCAAAGAATGTTATCTTTGTCAGCCAGCTAACATTAGCTAAATGCAGTTATCTTAGCCAGCCAGCTAACGTTAACTATATGCAGTTATCTTAGCCAGCCAGCTAACATGAGCTATATGCAGTTATCTTAGCCGGCCAGCTAACGTTAGCTATATGCAGTTATATTACCCGGCCAGCTAACATGAGCTATATGCAGTTATCTTAGCCGGCCAGCTAACATTAGCTATATGCAATTATCTTAGCCGGCCAGCTAAAGTTAGCTATATGCAGTTATCTTAGCCGGCCAGCTAACATGAGCTATTTGCAGTTATCTTAGCCAGCCAGCTAACGTTAGCTATATGTAGTTATCTTAGCCGGCCAGCTAACGTTAGCTATATGCAGTAATCTTAGCCGGCCAGCTAACGTTAGCTATTTAGCCAACTAGCTATTAGCCTAACCAGCGTAGCCAACCAGCTAACGTTAGCTATTTAGCCAACTAGCTATTAGCCTAACCAGCGTAGCCAACCAGCTAACGTTAGCTATTTAGCCAACTAGCTATTAGCCTAACCAGCATAGCCAACCAGCTAACGTTAGCTATTTAGCCAACTAGCTATTAGCCTAAACGTGTTTGCAGATCAAAAGATCAGAGACAAACAGAATGACGGGAGAAAATTAACCTTCAGAAGTCATTGATCAATGCTGATAAAGTGACACTGCTTCAATAGTAATGAGTAGTTATTTATGATGTAAGGTAATTTGTAGATCAGTCAGTTGGCAGTCGCCAGCAGTGTCGAACAAGCCCAATACCAAACCAATCAGGTGGTTGTTCGACGAAATGAATCTTCAGACGTCATTGATGACGTGCTGCTGATAAAGTGATACAGGCATCAGCACACTGCTTTAAAGTTTAATGCTTTCAAGGCCTCGTACCTCCGGTATCAAACATAACATCCCCATCGAAAAGTTGACAAAACAAAAAGGAGCAAGTAGGTTGATTTCCTCTGTCATTTTGAGCCCACGGCAAGAAGGCACCAGAGCCCACCGTGCTAACAGGTTCCCACTAGATAACACAACCACACAGTTAATGAAAAGCATGAGGTGAAGCTTGAGCTAGATATCAACCTATCGAGCTAGTGTGACCTTCCTGGTCTCTCAAGTCAGTGAGTCAACACAGGAAGGAGCAATGGATGGATAGTTCATTTATTTCCAAAGCTGCAATGATGGGACACACACAGTATGGATGAATGATCAGTAGTGACGGGATATAAATAGCACTCCCACAGCAATTCTACATTAATCTGCCCTATAATATACTAACAAAAAAACGATTGAAATGTCTATCAAAGTTATTGTGATCGTATAGTGGATTTAACAATTCCTACTAATTCCTAATTTACTATTATAAATTAATCAATTGTTTCCATGTGTCTCATGTTCACATCATCAGAATAAACTGTCATCCATTTTAGTATCAAAATATATCAAATGAACCTGGAAAATGACTCAATGTCCCCCTCTACAGGCGAGGAAGTATAATACACCTAAACTAACAAAACCGGGCAAATAAACTGTCTGGTGTTCATGAATTTATAAAACATATACTTTATACATTTGTCATAAATTACCTGCATTGATGAGACACACAGTGTGGATGAACGATCAGTAGTCGACAGGGTAAAAATAGCACTCCTAAAGAAGATGCATTTTCCAGTTAGATACCAATTTGAAAGAGGGAACTTTAGCATAAAACCCACATGGAAAACTGAGATTTGGCAAATAACATATAAAGAGAGGCTTATTTGACGCCAAACCAACAACAGTAGTTACTAAAACATAAATTGCTAATGTATGATTTAAAAGGTGGATTTTATGATGTAATGTCAAATTTATATATTTCTATCCCGGTACTATTCCATTTTGAACTCACCCACAGAGCAATTCTCCATAAATCTGCTGTGGATTACCCAGAATCCCGAAATAAATTAATACATATGTGATCATTCAAAAACATAACTGGTTGTGCTTATAGGGAACCAGATCGTGAACACAACTAAGTTACTAAGTCTTTAACCACACTGTATTGTTACACTGGTGAGTAAAAACTCATGCTTCCTACACTAACTTTTTGTCTGAACATTATAATATATATTTTACGTCACACTAGCGTCATTGTCTTAAAGTCGCACATCTCCATCGCAGTCAGAGGTTCAGACTGAGCGTTACCCACTCCAGTCAGCTGATGGCGGTGGGCGATTTTAAGGCAATGCTGTTAGTGTGACGTATAATCTAGTGGACGGAACGCAATGCTGTTAGTGTGACGTATAATCTAGTGGACGGAACGCAATGCTGTTAGTGTGACGTGTAATCTAGTGGACGTAACGCTTCTTTCAGCAGCAGCAACAGTTAGTCCGCCACCTTGGTAGCTTGCTAGACAAAGTAGCCGAACCCATAAAGCTCTTTAGACGCTTTAGTGTATATTAGCCACTGTATTTTAAACCCTTGTCTGTCGTCTAGTTGGTTAGTTATCCTATTTAATTTCATATTTACGGTGCTGTTGTTATTATTCAGCTAGCGGGCTGGTTAAGTTAGCATTAGCCTAGCTAGCTAACATCTCCGACCATGAGTTCACTAAATTACTCTCTTCCTGCTGAAGAAGAGACGGTCTGTTGGACGGAGAAAGAAGCTCTCATCAAAGAGGAGGAGGAAGAGAAGGATGTTACAATACAAAAACAAGTAGAGGGTGAGGTTGTTACCCTGAAAGAAGAAGAGAAAGACGTTTCAGTGAAAGAAGAGGAAGACGTTACAGTGAAAGAAGAGGCGTTCAGAGTGAAAGAGGAGGAGGGTGTTACAGTAAAAGATGAGGAGGATTCAGTTTTTGAAGTGAAAGCGGAGGATGGGGAGTTTACGGTCTCATCAGAAGAAGAGGAGGAAGAAACTGGATATCTGGGCCCGATTTCCCAAACGCAAGTTAAGGCATCCAGTGGTTCTAAAGATGAACTTAGCCATAAGATGGTTTTGAGAAACCGGGCCGTGATTACCACTGGTAAGTACTGTCTTAAATACAGAGGTACAAACTCTGCAGTTGTTGAACTGATGTTTGGTGTTAAAAGGGAAATCTGCAATAGCCATTGATTGTTGGAGAATATAACACATGCCTCATGAGCTTAGTTCAACTGTTGTTCCCCATCAGAACCCAAAATAAGCTTTTTTTACTCCAATGTTTAGAAACAATGTAAATCAACAGCCTCAACATGGTTAAAACTATAATGTTGATATCATGGATGGTCAGTCCTTGCATCCATAGGTCTGTCTATGAATTTGAGAGTAGTTAAATGTCTCCAGGCCCATCATCATCTTATTAGCAAAACAGTGGTGGAATGACTGCTTTGTTATTGTTTCAACTTCAGATTGGTTGATTGATGTGTGGCTTTTTTAAAGGGACAACCTAGGATTTAAACAGCAACAAAATGGCTGCCAAGAGACTTGGTTTGGTAAACAGCTGAGGGATGGGGGCTGGAGAAATGTAACCACTCTCAAATTCATTGAGAAAGCTATTGTAGCAACCGTAACCCAACACCTAGCGATCTCGTCAAGAAGTTCAGACATCTTGGCGTAACAGTTATAAGGTGTTGGCTTGACGGTCACTAGACCCAGGTTTGAGTTCAGCTCAGGGCAACCCCCTGAATTCACTACACTATGAATACAAGGACTGGCCATCCATGATATCATAATGATAGTTTTACCAGGTTTCTAGGATATATAGTATATTCTAGAATTCATCCATGATGTCATAATGATAGTTTAACCAGGTTTCTAGGATATATAGTATATTCTAGTATTCATCCATGATGTCATAGTGATAGTTTAACCAGGTTTCTAGGCTATATCGTATATTCTAGAATTGCCAGTGTAGATTTCCTGTGGAGGCTAATTATTAGAGCTGGTGATAAGTCATTGTATAATATTCAGCCAATTTTTTTTTATGCCCTTACATTAAAGGTAAGACATACCTAGATTCAATTACATTCATGAATTGGTTTGAAACCTTTGTTTTAAACCCTTCTCTAAGTTGGTGCCTTGACGGATTTGTAAGAAATGGTTTGTCATGAAACACTATTTACTTATTAATTTGAATGTAACCTTTATTTAACTAGGCAAGTCAGTTATGAACAAAATCTTATTTACAATGACTGCCTACCCCGGAAGACGCTGGGCCAATTGTGCGCCGCCCTATGGGACTCCCAATCACGGTCGGTTGTGATACAGCCTGGATTTGATCCCGGGTGTCTGTAGTGGCGCCTCAAGCCCTGAGATGCAGTGTCCTCTGCGCTACCTGGGAGCCCCAAAATCATGTTCTAGTGCTGTCCCCAACTAAAGTACATCTTGGTCAACCAAGAGTCATCTGTTCTTTCTACCAATCGCCCCATGTGTTTTTATAAAATCTATATGTACTGAACTTGTTTGATGCTTTAAGCACGCTGTTTGATTAAATAAATTATACACACAAATGACTAAAGGGAGCCAGTCATCAATATAACCTGACTAGAGGGAGCCGGTCGTCAACATAACCCGACCAGAGGGAGCCGGTCGTCAACATAGCCTGACCGGAGGGAGCCGGTCGTCAACACAACCCGACCGGAGGGAGCCGGTCGTCAACATAACCTGACCGGAGGGAGCCGGTCGTCAGCATACCCGACCGGGGGGAGCCGGTCGTCAACACAACCCGACCGGAGGGAGTCGGTCGTCAACACAACCCGACCGGAGGGAGCCGGTCGTCAACACAACCCGACCGGAGGGAGCCGGTCGTCAACACAACCCGACCGGAGGGAGCCGGTCGTCAACATAACCCGACCGGAGGGAGCCGGTCGTCAACACAACCCGACCGGAGGGAGCCGGTCGTCAACATAACCCGACCGGAGGGAGCCGGTCGTCAACACAACCCGACCGGAGGGAGCCGGTCGTCAACATAACCCGACCGGAGGGAGCCGGTCGTCAACACAACCCGACCGGAGGGAGCCGGTCGTCAACACAACCCGACCGGAGGGAGCCGGTCGTCAACACAACCCGACCGGAGGGAGCCGGTCGTCAACACAACCCGACCGGAGGGAGCCGGTCGTCAACACAACCCGACCGGAGGGAGCCGGTCGTCAACACAACCCGACCGGAGGGAGCCGGTCGTCAACACAACTCGACCGGAGGGAGCCCCCTCCCTCTGCTGCTGGACTTCGTAAATTCTGCCGTTCTGCTCCTGAAATTTTCAGTAATAGACTACACCAGCAGTCGGCAACCTTTTCCAGTTGGAGTGACAATTTATCTGACCATTTCTACCAATCTGTGTGCCAGTTATGATTTTCATATGCACATTTTACTGGAACAGTTTCATTTAATTTGTAATAGTATCTCAAAATGATTGTCTGTGATTAATCTACATTCTGTCTAAATGAAAATTATACAAATCTAAATAACTTTTATTGCCATTGCCAACTATGTAAAAAAATAGCCTACATAAAGCCAACAAATAAAAACATTGCATTCTGCAGGTAGAAAATATCCTGATAAAAATAAATATCCTAGAAATCACATTGGCTGCACATGGCCTGTCTGCGACAAACTTGAAACATTGTATCAACTATCAACTGGGTCAGGAAACTCGGGTAGCAAGCTTGCAACATTGTATAAAATATTCCAGGCCCTCAGTTTCCTGCTCCAGTTCTGGACAGTAATCAGGTATTTTATGACATTTCCACTGGATCAGAGCATTACATTTTTCCCTTTTCTGCTGAGTGGTTATCGAAAGGGCAAGAGCTGTAAATATTTTACGAAAATACTTTGAGGAACTATTGTCATTCGCAATTGATTTTGATTAGACTTTGTTTACTTGCTGTTTGGAGGTGAAGAAAAAGTTACTTTGAGAAGCTCCACAACTCATTAGTGGTGCAGCGTTAAGACAATGAGTAATACTATCAGACATCCCCAAATGGGCACATTTATAGGTCTACATTTGTGTGCAGGCCAGATAGATTAATCCTACTTCTATATGGGTAATCAGGTGTGCGTCCTTACTCAACATTGACAGGAGTGTTTCAAACAAAAGACAATGAATAAATTGACAAAACTGATGCATCTTGTAGGGTCAGGTCTGGGTGGTCTGCCAGGGGACGTTTCATTTCGTATCCGTTTGGGTCGGTTGGGGGATGATTGTATTTCCCCATAGTATGTTGTACCGAAGTTGACCGACTGAAAGGGAGTGTAACTTTGATTATAATTACTATTCCCTTAAGGAGGGAATCGAGGTTCAACACCTGTTTGTCCCCGCCCTTTCCTGGGTTGGTGAAGAGCGGCATTACATTTTAAGGAATAAATCCAAGCCTCACTCTCATCACCTGTGGACGGTGGTGCTTCCAGCGAGGCGTGGATTTAATAGTATGTTGTACCTAGTTTCCCTCCTTCAGGGAACAGTAGTTATAGTCATAACGTTACGCTTGTCATATGATGAACTTCAACTTAAATAAGGGATCTTGCTGTTGGACAGTTTTTTTGTATTCTGAAATGCACTCGAACTAGTGGCTCCTTATGTTACGCTGGGAAAACAGTTTTCGTGGGCACAGAAATACTAAATAATTTCAGAGTTTGCTAAATCCAATGGTTTTTAACTGAGTCATCTTGTAATCCAAGATGGTGTAGCATTAAGACCTGTTTGTTGTAAATGGTATGTATTTTTTGTCTTTTTTTGTATATATTGCAATATATTTAAAACTTTCTCAATTTTTTAATTAAATATACCTTCCGGCAACCCGCCTCACCCAATATGATACGGATCTGCAATTTTTTTTTTTTGACCTTATAGCTAGAACCTCCATCAGAAGCTAGCCATCAGAAGCTAACCAGCTAATGAGCTACTAGCTATTTAGTCATTGTTAGCCACTGCTAGCGGCCTTTACCTTTTTAGCTGAGACACCAGCCGCTTTTAGCCTGGATAACACCTGCCAGTCTGCACAGCGCGATATCAACCCTGAGCATATCGGACTGTTTTTCTCTACATCACCGTATTCCTGCCGTAAGCTCTGGACCATTACACCAGATAATCTCAGCTGGCTAGCTGCTACCGAGTGGCCCAGCCTCGACGCTAGCCTTGAGCCAGGCCCATCTCCCGGCCTGCTCAGTGGACCCTATGATCACTCGGCTACACAGCTGATGTCTCCCAGACTCTTCACTAAGACGACTAGAAGCCACTACATCACCGGATTCCTGCCGTACACTCTGGACCTTTGCACCGGATTGGCTATAGTGGCTAACACCCTTGTCCCGAAGCTAGCACCAGTTAGCCTCGAGCCAGGCGCATCTCCCGGCTAGCGTAGTAATGACTACCTAGCGGCTTCCCTGGTTCATATATTGCTGTTCACTGGACCCTATGATCACTTGGCTACATAGCTGATGACTGCTGGACTGTTCATTCATCACGGTTCTCCATTTTGTTTATTTTGTTTATCTGTCGGCCCCAGCCTCGAACTCAGGCCCTGTGTGTAGTTAACTGACCCTCTCAGCCCATTCATCGCCATTTTACGTGTTTTTGTTGTCTTAGCTGATTAACTGTTGTCTTACCCGTTGTTGTCTTATCTAGCTCTCCCAATCAACACCTGTGATTGATTTATGCCTCGCTTTATGTCCCTCTAATGTCAATATGCCTTGTATACTGTTGTTTAGGGTAGTTATCATTGTTTTTATTTTACTGCGTAGCCCCTAGTCCCACTCAACATGCCTCAGAGAACTACTTTGTCCCACTTCCCACACATGCGGTGACCTCACCTAGCATAACTGGTGCCTCCAGAGATGCAACCTCTTATCGTCACTCAGTGCCTAGGTTTACCTCTACTGTACCCACACTCTACCATACCCCTGTCTACATTATGCCTTGAATCTATCCTACCACACCCAGAAATCTGCTCCTTTTATTCTCTGTTCCCAAAGCACTAGACGACCAGTACTGATAGCCTTTAGCCGTACCCTCATCCTACTCCTCTGTTCCTCGGGTGATGTAGAGGTTAACCCAGGCCCTGTGTGTCCCCAGGCGCTCTCATTTGTTGACTTTCTGTAACCATAAAAGCCTTGGTTTCATGCATGTTAACATCAGAAGCCTCCTCCCTAAGTCTGTTATACTCACTGCTTTAGCACACTCCAACCTTGATGTCCTTGCCGTGTCTGAATCCTGGCTTTGGAAGGCCACCAAAAATTCAGAAATTTCCAGCCCCATCTACAACATTTCCCGTCAAGATAGAACTGCCAAAGGGGGAGGAGTTGCAATCTACTGCAGAGATGGCCTGCAAAGTTGTATCATGCTTTCCAGGTCTAAACCCAAACAGTTCGAGCTTCTAATTTTAAAAACGAATCTCTCCATAAATAAGTCTCTCACTGTTATAGACACCCCTCAGTTCCCAGCTGTGCTCTGGACACCATATGTGAATTGATTGGCCCCATCTATCTTCAGTTTGTTCTGTTAGGTGACCTAAACTGGGATATGCTTACCTCTCTAGGAGGTGTGGGACGCTACCGTCCCACCTGGCCAACATCCAGTGAAATTGCAGAGCGCCAAATTCAAAAACAGAAATACTCATTATAAAAATTCATAAAACATACAAGTGTTATACATCAGTTTAAAGATTAACAGTTACCAGCCAAGTAGAGGAGTTACACAAGTCAGAAATAGCAATAAAACTAATCACTTACCTTTGATGATATTCATATCGTTGCACTCACAAGACTCCCATTTACTCAATAAATGTTAGTTTTGTTCGATAAAGTCTCTCTTTATATCCAAAAACTTCAGTTTTGTTCAGTAATCCACAGGCTCAAAGGCAATCACAACATCCAGACGAAAAATCTGAATAGTATCAGTAAAGTTCGTAGAAACATGTCAAACGATGTTTATAATCAATCCTCAGGTTGTTTTTAGCCTAAATAATAGATAACATTTCAAAGGTAAACAAGAACGGCGCATTCTGGGACACTGAATGGTTCACTCATTCGGAGTGGTCTTACTCTGTCAATTTTCAGAATACAAGCCTGAAACAATTTTTAAAGACAGTTGACATCTAGTGGAAGCCATAGGAAGTGCAATTTGAGTCCTAAGTCAATGGAATCTGTATAGGCAGTCAATGGAAAACTACAAAAATATAAAAATCCCACTTCCTGGATGGATGTTTCTCAGGTTTTCGCCTGTCATATCAGTTCTGTTATACTCACAGACATTATTTTAACAGTTTTGGAAACTTTAGAGTGTTTTCTGTCCAAATCTACCAAGTTTACTTTGGGCACGCTTTTCATCCGGAGGTGAAAATACCCTAGTGAGGTTAACACCCCCGCCGTCCTACAATCCAAGCTAGATGCCCTCAATCTCACACAAATTATCAAGAAACCCACCAGGTACAACCCTAAATCCGTAAACATTGGCATCCTCATAGATATTATCCTGACCAACTTGCCCTCCAAATACACCTCTGCTGTTTTCAATCAGGATCTCAGTGATCATTGCCTGCATCCGTTATGGGTCCGCGGTCAAACGACCACACCTCATCACTGTCAAACGCTCCCTAAAACACTTGTGCAAGCAGGCATTTCTAATCGACCTGGCCCGGGTATCCTGGAAGGATATTGACCTCATCCTGTCAGTAGGGGATGCCTGGTTGTTTTTTAATTGTAATTTCCTCACCACCTTAAATAAGCATGCCCCTTCAAAAAATGTAGAACTAAGAATAGATATAGCCCTTGGTTCACTCCAGACCTGACTGCCCTCGACCAGCACAAAAACATCCTGTGGCGTACTGCACTAACATCGAATAGTCCCCGCGATATGCAACTTTTCAGAGAAGTCAGGAACCAATACACACAGTCAGTTAGGAAAGCAAAGGCTAGCTTTTTCAAACAGAAATTTGCATCCTGTAGATCTAACTCCAAAAAGTTTTGGGACACTGTAAAGTCCATGGAGAACAAGGTTCCTAAAGATTGGAAAGCTGCCGCGGTCATCCCCCTCTTCAAAGGGGGTGACACTCTAGACCCAAACTATTACAGACCTATATCCATCCTGCCCTGCCGTTCTAAAGTCTTTGAAAGTCAAGTTAACAGACCACTGACCATTTTGAATCCCACCGTACCTTCTCCGCTGTGCAATCCAGTTTCCGAGCTGGTCACGGGTGCACCTCAGCCACGCTCAAGGTACTAAACGGTATCATAACCGCCATTGATAAAAGACAGTACTGTGCAGCCGTCTTCATCAACCTGGCCAAAGCTTTTTCGCCTCTGTCAATCACCGTATTCTTATCGGCAGACTCAATAGCCTTGGTTTCTAAAATGACTGACTCGCCTGGTTCACCAACTACTTCTCAGACAGAGTTCAGTGTGTCAAATCGGAGGACCTGTTGTCTGTACCTCTGGCAGTCTATGGGGGTACCACAGGGTTCAATTCTCGGACCGACTCCTTTCTCTGTATATACCAACGATATTGCTCTTGCTGCGGGTGATTCCTTGATCCACCTCTACGCAGACGACACCATTCTGTATACATCTGGACCTTCTTTGGACACTGTGTTAACAAACCTCCAAACGTGCTTCAATGCCATACAACACTCCATCCGTGGCCTCCAACTGCTCTTAAACGCTAGTAAAACTAAATGTATGCTCTTCAACCTATCGCTGCCCCCCCCCTCCCTCCGCCCAGCATCACTACGATTCTGACATAGAATATGTGGAAAACTATAAATACCTATGTGTCTGGCTAGACTGTAAACTCTCCTTCCAGACTCACATTAGGCATCTCCAATCCAAAATTAAATCTAGAATCGGCTTCCTTTTCCGCAACAAAGCCTCCTTCACTCACGCTGCCAAACATACCCTCGTAAAACTGACTATCCTACCGATCCTTGACTTCGGTGATGTCATTTTCAAAATAGCCTCCAACACTCTACTCAGCAAACTGGATGCAGTCTATCACAGTACCATCCGTTTTGTCACCAAAGCCCCATATACCACCCACCACTAGGACCTGTATGCTCTCGTCGGCTGGCCCTCTCTACATATTCGTCTCCAAACCCACTTTCTCCAGGTCATCTATAAGCCTTTGCTAGGCCGCCTTCCCTCAGCTCACTGGTCACCATAGCAACACCCACCCGTAGCACACGCTCCAGGAGGTATATCTCACTGGTCATCCCCAAAGCCAACACCTCCTTTGGCCGCCTTTCCTTCCAGTTCTCTGCTGCCAATGACTGGAACGAATTGCAAAAATCGCTGAGTTTGGAGACTTATATCTCCCTCACTAACTTTAAGCATCAGCTATCTGAGCAGCTTACAGATCGCTGCAGCTGTACACAGCCCATCTGTAAATAGCCCATCCAACTGCCTACCTCATCCCCATGTTTTTATTTACTTTTTTTGCTCTTTTGCACACCAGTAATTCTACTTGCACATCATCATCTGCACATCTATCACTCCAGTGTTAATTTGCTAAATTGTAATTACTTCACTTCTATGGCCTATTTATTGCCTTACCTCCTTACTCCATTTGCACACACTGTATATAGATTTTTCTATTGTGTTATTGACTGTACTTTTGTTTATCCCACGTGTAACTCTGTTTTTTTGTCGGTCTGCTTTGCTATATATATGAGAAATATACAAATAAAATCTTTACTTTATTGACAACACCCAAATGGATACTGTCATTAACGTGGTTCTTCAATAATTACTTATAATTCTTCAAACATATTAAACAGGACATTCAAACAAGCCTTACAATTATAATCCAAAGTAGTGTGAAATGCACTCATAATCAACCTGGAAATAGAGGTTACTCCCCGGAGTTTTCCCCCATTCACATTCAGAATACATTGTGAAAAACTAAAAGCTTTGCACACCATTTTTGCTCCAGGCAGATATACTACATCCATAACTAGTGGTTTCCTCATTAGCAGATATACTACATCCATAACTATCGGTTTCCTCATTAGCAGGGAGGTGTTTCTGCAATCAAATTGTGTGCGCATCGCCCTTGTTCCGCAATTTTATTAAACACAGAAAGGGGCCAATATTGGAGACCAAAAGTCGTCTGACACACTGCTTAGAGTTTCAACAACATGAATAACTTATTTCTAGTCTACAATCATCGATCTTACTACTAAAATATGACTATTCTTGCTCATTTTAAGACAATTGTCAAATAATTTTAACATTCATTACAAACGTCAATTGTTGTACAACATCATGGCTACGCTGTTGGCATCACCTTTTACAGTGGATTTCCACTGTTGTGGGCCTTTAATCATCTGACTTTGTTGTTCACACAGGAGAGATACGGGACTATCGTGGATCCTCTGGGGAGCCTCAACAACCTCATTATGCTGACGAGGCAGAGAAGAGTCTCTCCAGATCAGAACACCTCAATAAACACCTGCAGAGATCCACAGGGAAGAGAACTCACTGCTGCTCTGACTGTGGGAAGAGATTCACCTCATCAGGCATTAAAATTCATCAGAGAACACACACAGGAGAGAAACCTTATAGCTGTGATCAATGTGGGAAGAGTTTTAGTCAATCTGGAGATCTGACAGTACACCAGAGAACACACACAGGAGAGAAACCTTATAGCTGTGTTCAATGTGGGAAGAGTTTTGGTAGATCTTGCCATCTGACTCAACATCTGATAATACACACAGGAGAGAAATCTTATAGCTGTGGTCAATGTGGGAAGAGTTTTACTGCATCTAGCAATCTGACTATACACCAGAGAACACACACAGGAGAGAAACCTTATAGCTGTGGTCAATGTGGGAAGAGTTTTACTGCATCTAGCAATCTGACTATACACCAGAGAATACACACAGGAGAGAAACCTTATAGCTGTGTTCAATGTGGGAAGAGTTTTACTGCATCTAGCAATCTGACTATACACCAGAGAATACACACAGGAGAGAAACCTTATAGCTGTGTTCAATGTGGGAAGAGTTTTACTGCATCTAGCAATCTGACTATACACCAGAGAACACACACAGGAGAGAAACCTTATAACTGTGATCAATGTGGGAAGAGTTTTGTTACATCTAGAAATCTGACTTTACACCAGAGAAGACACACAGGAGAGAAATTGAATAGCTGTGATGAATGTGGGAAGAGTTTTACTACTTCTGCCTATCTGACAGTGCACCAGAGAACACACTCAGGAGAGAAACCGTATAGCTGTGATCAATGTGGGAAGAGTTTTACTACATCTGGCTCTCTGACTTTACACCAGAGAACACACACAGGAGAGAAACCTTATAGCTGTAATCAATGTGTGAAGAGTTTTGTTACATCTGGGCAGCTGAATGTACACCAGAGAAAACACACATAATAGAAATCTTATAGCTGTGATCAATATGGGAAGAGTTTTACTCAGTCAAACAACACCAGAGAATACACACAGGAGAGAAACCTCTTAGCTGTGACCAGAGGTAATCTGATAAAGGATCTCTGACTAAACATCAGAAAATACATGAAGCAGTTGTTTCATGATATCAATTAATTAATGTCACAATGTAGAATGTTTTAACATTGTAGTAGGAGTATTTTAATGATGTCACAATGTAGAAGCCTAAATGTTTGTCCCCTGTTCTATTGATTTCAGCATGATATGGATATTAGCCTCAGGGGGAAAATCCAGGCTCTGAATTGAATGAGTACTATTTATGTGATTTAGTAAGTACACATTATTCCCAGATTCAGTGTGGTTTTTGAGCTGCTAGTTTTAACAGGACGTGCAACCTCATCTCCCTCCTGTCACATAAATGATTTTAGCATGATATCGATGAGTTATGACAATAAGTGTTGCGTTCCTTTGTTTAGCGACCCCTACATTTAAATGCATTCCAACATCACGTACAACCTGATTTCCCCCCTAATATATTGACATTGTTGCCCTTCTTTTAGAATAGCAGGGTTCATTCTCAGATGTGCCAACCCAAATGTACTAGAGCATGACATTGGGGACTGGGCCCCGATCCAACAACATGCCTATAGAGTGATCCCTGAAAAGAGAGAGAAGCTCCGCAGTGAGGTGGAAAGTTACTACGGATATTGCAGGAGTTTCCTCTTGAAATCAGACACGTCCGTGTTAAGGACAACTTGGGTGCTGATTGTCTCAAGAATGGGCAGTCAAAAATATTTGTGTTTTGCGTTTAGCCAGTGCATTGCCATGGATCACAATTTATTTTGACTGCACGGTTTTCCGTATTGGAGATGAGTTTTGTTTGGGCTCGTTCCAAGGGGACGAGAGTTCTAGAAGCGAGTGGGTTTTAGGGAGACGAGAGTTCTAGAAGCTAGTGAGTCAGTTTTTTGAATTCTATAGAAAGAAAAAGGAGAAAAGTTACGATTGTATATTATTATTTAGAAATGTTTTTTTTCTTGTTTTTAATTGTTGACAGCCAGTAGACACCATGTTTATATTGGTGAAGCATTGTAGTTGATTATAATGTGAAATGGAAGTTGTTTTCTGTTGGTGGTGAGCAAACTTGTCCAACAAAAATATAGGATATATTTGTTGTCTTAAGGGGGAAGGTGTTACAGGCTTTGGTTTTTCCATTTATGTTTTGAGGTTGGACTTTATTGCGTATAGCTCGTTAGCACGTAGGGCGCACCGATTGGTGTCGCCTTGTTAGTCAGTATGTGTTACACCTGTGCTGGCTTGTCCATCTCGTTAGTGGGAAGGTGTTTCACCTGAGCTGGTCCAGGTTCTATTTAAGAGTGTCTGGCCCAGTGCTCCAGTTGTCTTGATAGATGTGGAGAGTCAACACCTTTAGTTGCTCCACCTTTTTGGTTTGCTTCCTGTCTTTAAGTTTATTGTGGGTTTTTCTTTTGTTTGCCTCTTGGGCAGATTTAGTGGGTCTCATGGTGGGTGTCTTTTAGGTCCCAGTTGTTGTTACTAAGTTTAGTTTTTCAGTTATTCAGTTTTTTATCCTCTTATGTTTGTGTATTAAACATTTGTTTATTTTCATAGTTTTTTGTTTTTTCCTGTGTTTCATGTCTGAAATGTCTGAAACAACAAATTAACCCAATGACTGACCAATCAACAAACTCTTTGTCCATCTTAGTATGAAAAACAGTATCAATCCCACATTTCCAGCCTGCTGAAGGCGTGGTGGAGTGGTAAACACCACCCCCGGCTCTACCAGAGGCTTGAGGTGGTCTCCCACAGCTCTGCTTATGTCATGTCCTGTGTCCTTGCTGTTCCATTTCTTGACTGCCCCTGCAACACAGAAAGAAACATATTTAGTCATATTATATAAAACACTCAAAGTACTGGATATGGAGCATCTATGGCCTCAGTTACACCTGGCACCTAAATGTGATTTCTGTCATCCGATCACTCTAAGCTCCATTAGGTTCAGATCTAACAGGATGAGCCTTTGACGCAGTCAGGCCACCAAATATGCATAAGCAATGTAAAGAGATGTGGGGGAAAGTACATTCTACACAAATTACCTTCATAATATCAAAGAACAAATGTGTGTGCCTGAGGGGAAATTAACTTTCATACGGCCAAAGGGGGTGAGAAAATTGCACCAGTATCAGTGGACAATTTGCACTAATGTAAATAAACATGGATGATGGAACATATTACCTTTTGCTGACGTGATGAACCGCTAAGGGGACATAATATTTACCATCTAAACCATGTGTGACCTCTCACCTCTCTGGCTGTAGAAGTGTTCTTCCTAACCAGTCCCTCAACAGCTCTCTGACTGAGCTCCACCCTCACTGGGTCTTCAGAGGAGAGGAGGGATGGAAGGATGAATGGATCAGTCAGTCAATAAAGTGTAGAGCTGCTGTCTGTGCTCTGACAAAATCACTATTTTAGTAGTTCATTAAAGTAAATAAGGCTTTATGACTGCTGAATACCAACTATCAATCACTTAGATCATTTATTTTCAGGTGGAGATACATCCTTGGGAAGTCCCTAGCCCGTTGAAGTTGACATTTAAATGGTTAAGGTTAGGGTTTAGGGTAGGGATGTCCCAAGGATCCCGGATAGCATTGACCATTGTGCATTCTTCTGTCTCTTTTACATAGCAGGTGATGGGTTCTGACTTCTGAACTTGAAAATATGAAATATCCTTATTATGTGAAATTGAATGAAACAATAATGTATGTTGATGCTAATATGATGTACAATATTCCATGATGTTTCTATATGATAACAATAGAGTAATATATTTAATAGGCCATATACTATTTTTTAACAGTTTCACTAATTAACTTATTCATTATGATTCAACGTCAGTTCACCGTCTCATCTCATACTGTATTGGAGCAGCAGCAGCTGACTGCCCGGTTCAACATCAGTTCACCGTCTCACCTCATACTGTATTGGAGCAGCAGCAGCTGACTGCCCGGTTCAACATCAGTTCACCGTCTCACCTCATACTGTATTGGAGCAGCAGCAGCTGACTGCCCGGTTCAACATCAGTTCACCGTCTCACCTCATACTGTATTGGAGCAGCAGCAGCTGACTTGATCGTTGATGCTAATCATCATGTGTTGAATCTGAGAGTAAATAGAGCCGACTACAACTCTAAAAATGAAGGGTTCAACTGGAGTTGTTCTCAGATCCCCTAAGAACCGTAGGGTTCTTGGTCAATGAAAAACAGCCCCAAAAGGTTCTTCAAAGAACTTGTTAGAAGGTGGGTTCATCAAGGAACCTCCGTTGTTGCTGGACTTCTTCCGGGAACTTCGCAATTACAATTGAAAACGATGGTGACAAGTTTGGATGCGACAACAGTTAAAAAGGTTAAGTTTTGGTTGATGTTTGGCTCTGAATATGTCTCGAAATAATTTATATAATAATATCACATACTAATAATGAATAACGAAGACAATGATGGTTATCTGTGAACATCTTCGATAACGTTACTATATCTAATTACCGTAAATATTAGAAAGCCGGGTTTCACCGTCGGCGTTGTATGAGCTACAGTACAGTACCGTTATCTAGCTAGCTAACGTTATGTCCTAACTAGGCGGAACTAGGTTTGGATTATTTCCCTCAACTATATTCTTTCCTGTATATTGTATATCGTTTCCATAAAGCCAACATGGCTTTACACTCATTAACGTAAGTTTCCAATCTAGAGGAATTCTCACTTTTGTGATAATGAACTAGCTAACGTTAACTAACTAACTAAGGACGGTGACCTGTCCAGACCAGATGTTACAACGAACTGAATCGTCAATGGAGGTCTTCCTCTTTATATAGCCTGCTACAGCATGCAATACTATTAACTCACAAGGGGGCATAACGTTACATGGACAATACTATCCCATTTTGGAAACGTTACATGGACAATACTATCCCATTTTGGAAACGTTACATGGACAATACTATCCCATTTTGGAAACGTTACATGGACAATACTATCCCATTTTGGAAACGTTACATGGACAATACTATCCCATTTTGGAAACGTTACATGGACAATACTATCCCATTTTGGAAACGTTACATGGACAATACTATCCCATTTTGGAAACGTTACATGGACAATACTATCCCATTTTGGAAACGTTACATGGACAATACTATCCCATTTTGGAAACGTTACATGTACAATACTGTCCCATTTTGGAAACGTTACATGTACAATACTATCCCATTTTGGAAACGTTACATGTACGCCCCCTTGTGGAGGGAAATTAATATCTTAGATGGTATCTGTAGATGGGATTCAAATGCATAATGGTATTAATACAGTGTCTAGACTACCTCTTTTGTATAAATGCCCTTCAGAATCCAAACACAGTATTGCCACGCAGCAAAATGTTGCGTATAATCTTTCAAGTCAGCCTGATAAAATATTGAACAATTTGTGTACAAAGATATCTTGAAATGTGATATTAGGCCTGTATGGCAGTACTGTTACTGTATGGCAGTGCTGTATTGGCTAGTGCTTTCTCCAATATGTTCTTCTATTTTACTTTCAATTGTATGTCGATGCCATTTATCTTTCAATATATATATATTTTAATGCTTGTAAGACTATTCTTTGACACATTTTCTCTTCCTTTGACATTCTTATAGGACAGAACATGGACACAATGCAATTGGGATCAAGAAGAAGGTACAGATATGTTGTAGGACAGCTGCATTTGAAGTGTACATTTAACCTACATAGCAGTCAATACAAACTGACATCTATTAGCATACAAATGTGTACAAATGATCTTTTCAGAAATGACAAGGTATGCCTATGCATTACTAGGACTGGAGACCACAGCAGTGATTCTGCTCTTGCCCTACCTCTTCAATGAGGACCCGAGTGGCCTTTATGTCCGTGACAAGGTATGCCTATGCACCAATCATCTGTTTCTTCATAAACATAGGTGTGTATGCTTATATAAAACTACAGCTGAACATTTGTTATGTTCTTTGTTAATTGTATGTGTATTAATCTTTTCTTACTTTTGTTGACACAGATTTCACCTCTCTTCACTCCTTTACTGCACATCGGCGGAAATCCATTTCACCATGAGAGTGAAAATCCCGCTGGCCTTTGATGGGGAGAACATCCACGCCCTCAAGGACGTCCCCATGGGACTTGGGGCTCTGCTAGGGCTGTATTTTTTATTTCCCCTTAAATTTGCCCAAAATGTCAGAAAAACACTTATGTTGTTAAGTTACTGTGTTCTGGGAGAAGAGAAGTTGGGGTGAAGTTACCAGGGCCGGTCATAAAGATGGCAAACTAACTAACATAACTAAGTGGATACGATATACACACTAAAGCTGAAAAATCTGTATTTAGCATCAAGTCTACAATATTGTTAGTTTACCTATGATTCATTTTTAATGTATGTTGTTTTTATTGTACATCATTATTTATATATTTTTAAATGTCATGAAAAGCACTATACAAAGTAAATGTATTATTTATTATGGTCTGACATGTCTGCAGAAATGTTGCAATTTTGTAATGTGTTTTGCTTGGTAAATTGTTTTGTAAATATTAATTTACATTTGTGGTGCCACTAAATAAACAATGAATTATTTAAATCAATATTGTTATTAATGTTATTAAAATATGTTTTTATAATGCAGGGAGGGTGGACAGGGAGTTAAAACATGAACCCCAAAAGGTTCTTTGAGGAACCACGATAAGGGGTTCTTCAAAGAACTTATAGGGGTTCCCACAAAAGGTTCTTCAAATAACTTTTAGGGGTTCCCCCCCAGTTTCAATTTGAAGAACACCTAAAGGATACTCCAGGAACCTTTACTTTTTAGAGTGTATATTGATGAAACTCACCTTGTCCGAGAGACATTTACATAGTTTATACACAGCCCAATTTGGGATGACTATTTTGGGGCGAAATAGCGGCCACAACAGACAGACCGGATATGGCCCATAATTCAACGTCCTTGGACGTCACGGGCTGAGTGGGTATGACCAAAGTTATTCTATTTAGCTGCACTTTGAAGTACATTTTTACACTATAATAAATGTTTCTGATGCCACATCGCCCGTTTTCAAAGCGAGTCGATGGTTTTTAGATGCAGTCGCTTTTTAGCTTTTTGTCTGAAAGTATTTTCTCAACTGCGATACCAACTCCAGTCAACAGATGGCGATGTGCGTCTTTCAGGTGATTCTGTCAGTGTGACGTGTAATCTTACACAATCACACTCTCATATCGCAGTCACACAATGCTATTCCCAAACATAGCTAATCAATTAGTTGTTTTTCAACAATATTTTAACCTACAGGAATATTTTCTCATTTCTGTCTTATGGTTAGTTCCTAGGATAATTTAACTGTAACTAACTTTTTAAATGTAGCTAATACATTTACATTTTTCAATACTTCTAAAATGGGGTCCAGGTTTAAAATAATTACAGGTGCACCTTACTAGCTTATACTATATCATACATGGTCTTAGTAAGATAGCTGACTCGGCTGTTTACACCTCCAAGGTGCCCCCCTCACACAGGAATACACAGAGCCTACGAGGTTTTTATGAAAACTCCACTTGTTTCGCTCACCTCATTCTTTAAAAAAAACTATGTTCAAGATGTGGTATCCACTCGGCTCGCTGCCTCTCAGATCAAAGGTGGGTCTATCTGCTCCATTCCCGAAGTGTGGTTTCCCTGAGATCCCAAGTGCACGATTTACCCAGATCGTCAGAAGCGGTCACCAAGTGAAGATTCACATCTCCATCACCAAATGTGGTTGTTAATTTCCTAAGTTTCTCTCCTCATTTGAAATTAATCACACAAGTCAGAATTATTCTTAAACTAAACCTTTATTCACTTATTAATAAGGGAGCAGGTCAATACAACGCACACATATAAAGTGAATCAATTGAGTGCTCTACGATAATGATGGCTGGTTGACGAATCACCCACAGATGATTCATTGAGAGCCACGAGACAAAAGTACAAAGGTATTTTACAGCCAAGATACACCCCTATCAACCTACATGACGAACAACAGATGTTTCAAATAATTCTGGGCTCTCGGTTTCCCGCGCCAGTGAGTTCGGAACAGACACAGTTGTCGGCTATTTGTGAAAGGGATATGAAGTAATCAGGTATTTTATGACATTTCCACTGGATCAGAGCATTACATTTTTCCCTTTCGTGCCGAGTGGTTATAGAAAGGGCGAGAGCTGGAAATAATTTTCAAAAACTTAAAAGGAACTATTCTCATTTGCAATTGATTTTGATTAGACTTTGTTTACATGCTGTTAGAGGTGAAGAGACATTTGCTTTGAGAAGCTCCACAACTCATTAGTGGTGGTGCGTTAAGACAATCAGAAATACTATCAGACATCTCCAAATGGGCACATTTATAGATCTATATTTATAGGCCTACATTTGTGTGCAGGCCAGGTAGACTAGTCCTACTTCTATATGCGTAGTTAGGTCTGTTAAGTTTAGGGGTCCTACAGTAGGTCTAATTTGTTGTTATGTGAAGTTATGGGTTCTACAGTAGGTCTGTTGTTGTTAGGTGAAGTTATGGGTTCTACAGTAGGTCTATGTTGTTGTTAGGTGAAGTTATGGGTCCTACAGTAGGTCTGTGTTATTGTTAGGTGAAGTTTTGTGCCAATTTGGCAAACACTTAGTGTACAAACCCTCATTTATATTTAAACTTAACCTTATTTAATAATTAACCTTAATAACTCTTCCTAAAACCCACTAGCTTCTAGAAACTCTCATCCCATTGGAACGAGCCCAAACAAAACTAATCTCCAATACGGAAAAACGTGCAATCAAAATAAATTGTGATCCATGGCAACGCACTGGCTAAACGCAAAACTTGTTGACTGCCCACCCTTGAGACAATCAGCAACCAACTCCTGCAATATCCGTAGTAACTTTCAACCTTACTTCTCTCTCTCTTTTCAGGGTTCACTCGATAGGCATGTTGTTGGATCGGGCCCAGTCCCCAATGTCATGCATTTGGGTTAGCACATCTGAGAATGAATCCTGATATTCTAAAAGCAGGGCAACATTGTCAATATAATTGTACCCAAAAATGTTCAGCTGGTTGCATAAATAATTATGATCACTAACTGTTACATGAATTGTAAATATGAAAATCAAAACCAAATGTACACCCCTTTGTTAATATGTAGTGGCAATAATTAACTTAGTGGTGAGGCATGGAATAATAAAACATGTATCTTTTTTCAGGCTGGATGTTTGAAATATGAGTAAGTGATTTGAGTCATGCTTCTTCAGTAGTGGACTAAAGACAATTAGCATTTGAATGTTGTCAAGAAATACTGGAGTGATGTCAGATTGTTAATAAAATTGATTATAGACCAATTTATTATACTGCTTTCATGTGTGTATATACACAAACATCTGCAACAATTATCATATTACATGTATTTTTTTGAACAAGCAGCTTTTTCAACTTGTAGAAAACAGCTAGCTACATTTTGAAGTACTGCATTTTGATTAAAGTGGGTCACCAACGCAGTAAGTGTAACACAGCTCTTTTTTTGTTTGTCACTTTTTGTTAAATAATACTCTTTCAATTCAGAGCCTAGATTTCCCCTGAGGCTAATATCCATATCATGCTGCAATCAATTGAACAGGGCAAACGATAAGGTCATTAAGGTCATCATTAAAATACTCCTTCTACAATGTTAAAACATTCTACATTGTGACATCATTAAACTACTCCTTCTACAATGTTAAAACATTCTACATTGTGACATCATTAAAATACTCCTACTACAATGTTAAAACATTCTACATTGTGACATTATTTCATTGATATCATGAAACAACTTCATGTATGTATTTTCTGATGTTTGATCAGAGATCTTTTATCAGAGTATCTCTTGTCACATTGATCACAGCTGAAAGATTTCTCTCCTGTGTGTGTTCTCTGGTGTACAGTCAGATGGTTAGATGTAGTAAAACACTTCCCACATTGATCACAGCTGTAAGATTTCTCTCCTGTGTGTATTCTCTGGTGCACTGTCAGATCTCCAGATTGACTAAAACTCTTCCCACATTGACCACAGCTATAAGTTCTCTCTCCTGTGTGTGTTCTCTGGTGTAGAGTCAGATGGTTAGATGTAGTAAAACACTTCCCACATTGATCACAGCTGTAAGATTTCTCTCCTGTGTGTATTCTCTGGTGCACTGTCAGATCTCCAGATTGACTAAAACTCTTCCCACATTGACCACAGCTATAAGGTTTCTCTCCTGTGTGTATTCTCTGGTGCACTGTCAGATCTCCAGATTGACTAAAACTCTTCCCACATTGACCACAGCTATAAGGTTTCTCTCCTGTGTGTATTCTCTGGTGTAGAGTTAGATGGCCAGATGTAGTAAAACTCTTTCCACATTGACCACAGCTGTAAGATTTCTCTCCTGTGTGTGTTCTCTGATGAATTTTAATGCCTGATGAGGTGAATCTCTTCCCACAGTCAGAGCAGCAGTGAGTTCTCTTCCCTGTGGATCTCTGCAGGTGTTTATTGAGGAGTTCTGATCTGGAGAGACTCTTCTCTGCCTTTTTAGCATCATGAGGTTGTTGAGGCTCCCCAGAGGATCCAGGACAGTCACGTCTCTTTCCTGTGTGAATGACAAAGTCATACAGATGGTTAAAGGCCCACAACAGCAGAAATCCACTGTAAAAGGTGATGCCAACAGCGTAGCCATGATGTTGTACAACAATTGACGTCTGTAATGAATGTAATGATTTGACATTTGTCTTAAAAGGAGCAAGAACAGTCATATATTGTCTTGTTTTCACATTAGTAGTAACATCTAAGATTGTAGACTAGAAATAAGTTATTCATGTTGTTGAAACTCTAAGCAGTGTGCCAGACGACTTTTGGTCTCCAATATAGGCCCCTTTCTGTGTTGCTAAAATTGCGGCACGAGGGCGATGCAAATGCAATTTGATTGTAGAAACTCCTCCCTGCTAATGAGGAAACCACTAGTTATGGATGTACTATATCTGGTAATGAGGAAACCACTAGTTATGGATGTAGTATATCTGCCTGGAGCAAAAATGGTGAGCAAAGATTTTAGTTTTTCACAATGTATTCTGAATGGGAATGGGTGAAAACTCAGGGGAGTAACCTCCATTTCCAGGTTGCTTATGAGTACATTTCACACTACTTTGGATTATAATTGTAAGGCTCGTTTGAATGTCCTGCTTAATATTAATACTCTTTCTTACAAGATGGCATAGCAGTTCAGAAGTCATTTTGTCCTAGTATTGTCGTGTCCTGTATATATATATATATTTACACCTTTCTTCGCATATCTTTTATATATTTTATTAGAACTCAACTACAAAAAGCTTTCCTGCAACCCGCCTCACCAATTACACAAAAAAAGTATTATTTACCTCAAATCTGAAAATCCACAATAGAAGCTAGCCAGAAGCTAACCAGAAGCTAGCCAGAAACTAGCCAGAAGCTAACCAGAAACTAGCCAGAAGCTAAGCTGAAGCTACCCAGAAGTTAGCCGGTTTACTGGCTAACGTTAGTATTTCAGCTACCCACGTTTTGTGGTCATCAGCTATTCCTTTAGCTCGATAATCTATCGGCACTTTTGTACAACGCGACTCAGACCAGAACATACCGGACCTATTTTCTCAATATCCCCGGATTTCAACCGCAAGCTCTGGACATTTACACCTTGATTTCGCAGCTAGCTAGCTGCAAACCGTGTGACTATTGGCTTTACATCGATCCCGGAGCAAACTTAAATTATTCCGGAGCTAGCCAGCTGAAGAGTTCCATCAGCCATTCCTGGGCTACAATCACCTATCCGGGCCCCTTTTTTTTACTACAAATGCGGAGCCCCACCGGGCCTTCACGACTGACTACCGACGTTATCTGCCCGAGGGAGTTATCCAACTGGCACCTCCGTCGCAACGTTACCTGAACGCTCATCTGGGGCCCGCTAATCGTTAGCTGTCTTATCGGCTGCTATCTGAATAAGTATATCGGACAATTTGTCTTGGGTGACTATATCTATTTTGCCAATTGGATTGATCCCCTCTACCACACGGAACCCCACTAATCTACCGACGGAAACGCACGAGGTGACTAAAAATAGACCTCCATCCTATGCTATCTTGCTACCGATAGCCAGCTACCCGGCCAGCTGTCTGGATCGCCGTGACCCCAACCAACCTCTACTCACTGGACCCTTATGATCACTCGATTAAGCATGCCTCTCCTTAATGTAAATATGCCTTGTCCATTGCTGTTCTGGTTAGTGTTTATTGGCTTATTTCACTGTAGAGCCTCTAGCCCTGCTCACTATACCATATCCAACCTTTCAGTTCCACCACCCACATATGCGATGACATCACCTGGTTTCAATGATGTTTCTAGAGACAATATCTCTCTCATCATCACTCAATACCTAGGTTTACCTCCACTGTATTCACATCCTACCATACCTTTGTCTGTACATTATTCCTTGAAGCTATTTTATCGCCCCCAGAAACTTCCTTTTACTCTCTGTTCTAGACGACCAATTCTCATAGCTTTTAGCCGTACCCTTATCCTACTCCTCCTCTGTTCCTCTGGTGATGTAGAGGTGAATCCAGGCCCTGCCGTACCTAGCTCCACTCCTATTCCCCAGGCGCTCTCTTTTGATGACTTCTGTAACCGTAATAGCCTTGGTTTCATGCATGTTAACATTAGAAGCCTCCTCCCTAAGTTTGTTTTGTTCACTGCTTTAGCACACTCTGCCAACCCGGATGTTTTAGCCGTGTGTGAATCCTGGCTTAGGAAGACCACCAAAAATTCTGACATTTTCATCCCTAATTACAAGATTTTCAGACAAGATAGAACGGCCAAAGGGGGCGGTGTTGCAATCTACTGCAAAGATTGCCTGCAGAGTTCTGTTTTACTATCCAGGTCTGTTCCCAAACAATTTGAACTTCTACTTTTAAAAATCCACCTCTCTAAAAACAAGTCTCTCACCGTTGCCGCCTGCTATAGACCACCCTCTGCCCCCAGCTGTGCTCTGGACACCATATGTGAACTGATTGCCCCCCATCTATCTTCAGAGCTCGTGCTGCTAGGCGACCTAAATTTGAACATGCTCAACACCCCAGCCATCCTACAATCTAAGCTTGATGCCCTCAATCTCACACAAATTATCAATGAACCTACCAGGTACCACCCCAATTCCGTAAACACGGGTACCCTCATAGATATCATCCTAACCAACTTGCCCTCCAAATACACCTCTGCTGTTTTCAACCAAGATCTCAGCGATCACTGCCTCATTGCCTGCATCCGTAATGGGGCAGCGGTCAAACGACCTCCACTCATCACTGTCAAACGCTCCCTGAAACACTTCAGCGAGCAGGCCTTTCTAATCGACCTGGCCGAGGTATCCTGGAAGGATATTGATCTCATCCCGTCAGTAGAGGATGCCTGGATATTTTTTTTAAATGCCTTCCTCACCATCTTGAATAAGCATGCCCCATTCAAGAAATTTAGAACCAGGAACAGATATAGCCCTTGGTTCTTCTACGGCTGGCCATGCTTTCCACCTGGCTACCCCTACCCCGGACAACAGCACTGCCCTCCCCTCTGCTACTCGCCCAAGCCTTCCCCATTTCTCTTTCTCCCAAATACAGTCAGCTGATGTTCTAAATGAGCTGCAAAATCTGGACCCTTACAAATCAGCCGGGCTAGATAATCAGGACCCTTTCTTTCTAAAACTATCTGCTGAAATTGTTGCCACCCCTATTACTAGCCTTTTCAACCTCTCTTTCGTGTCGTCTGAGATTCCCAAAGATTGGAAAGCAGCTGCGGTTATCCCCCTCTTCAAAGGGGGGGGACACTCTTGACCAAAACAGCTACAGACCCATATCTATCCTACCCTGCCTTTCTAAGGTCTTCGAAAGCCAAGTTAACAAACAGATTACCGACCATTTCGAATCCCACCATACCTTCTCCGCTATGCAATCTGGTTTCAGAGCTGGTCATGGGTGCACCTCAGCCACGCTCAAGGTACTAAACGATATCATAACCGCCATCGATAAAAGACAGTACTGTGCAGCCGTCTTCATCGACCTGGCCTAGGCTTTCGACTCTGTCAATCACCACATTCTTATCGGCAGACTCAACAGCCTTGGTTTTCTCAAATGACTGCCTTGCCTGGTTCACCAACTACTTCTCAGATAGAGTTCAGTATGTCAAATCGGAAGGCCTGTTGTCCGGACCTCTGTGTAAACAGTGTACAACCCCCTCATTGTCAGGCTGATGGAAAAGCTAGCCAGGTTAAAGCTACCTGGTTAAACTATCATTATGACATCATGGAGGAATTCTAGAATATACTATATATCCTAGAAACCTGGTTAAACTATCATTATGACATCATGGATGAATTCTAGAATATACTATATATCCTAGATACCTGGTTAAACTATCATTATGACATCATGGATGAATTCTAGAATATAATATATAGCCTAGAAACCTGGTTAAACTATCATTATGACATCATGCATGGCCAGTCCTTGTATTCATAGTGTAGTGAATTCATGGAGAAGCCCTGAGCTGAACTCAAACCTGGGTCCAGTGACTGTCAAGCCAACACCTTATAACTGTTACACCAAGATGTCTGAACCTCTTGACGAGGTCGCTAGGTAATGAGTTAGGGTTGCTACAATAGCTTTCTCTATGAATTTGAGAGTGGTTACATTTCTCCAGCCCCATCCCTCAGCTGTTTACCAAACCAAGTCTCTTGGCAGCCATTTTGTTGCTGTTTAAATCCTAGGTTGTCCGTTTAAAAAAGCCACACATCAATCAACCAACCTGCAGTTGAAACAATAACAAGACTCTCATTCCACAACTGTTTTGGTAATAAGATGATGGATGGGGCTGGAGACATTTAACTACTCTCAAATTCATAGACAGACCTATGGATGCAAGGACTGACCATCCATGATATCAACATTATAGTTAACCATGTTGAGGCTATACAGTGTTGATTTACATTGTTTCTAAACATTGGAGTAAAAAAAACTTATTTGGGGTTCTGATGGGGTACAACAGTTGAACTAAGCTCATGAGGCATGTGTTATATTCTTCAATAATCAATGGCTATAAATAAATAATTTAAAAGTCAAAATATGGATGTAGCAATTGCCGATTTCCCCTTTAACACCAAACATCAGTTCAACAACTGCAGAGTTTGTACCTCTGTTTTTAAGACAGTACTTACCAGTGGTAATCACGGCACGGTTTCTCAAAACCATCTTATGGCTAAGTTCATCTTTAGAACCACTGGATGCCTTAAATTGCGTTTGGGAAATCGGGCCCAGATATCCAGTTTCCTCCTCTTCTTCCGATGAGACCGTAATCTCCCCCTCCTCCGCTTTCACTTCAAAAACTGAATCCTCCTCATCTTTTACTGTAACACCCTCCTCCTCTTTCACTCTGAACGCCTCTTCTTTCACTGTAACGTCTTTCTCTTCTTCTTTCCCTGTAACAGCCTCACCCTCTACTTGTTTTTGTATTGTAACATCCTTCTCTTCCTCCTCCTCTTTGATGAGAGCTTCTTTCTCCGTCCAGCAGACCGTCTCTTCTTCAGCAGGAAGAGAGTCATTTAGTGAACTCATGGTCGGAGATGTTAGCTAGTTCGGCTAATGCTAACTTAACCAGCCCGCCAGCTGAATAATAACAATAACACCGTAAATATGAAATGAAATAGGATAACTAACTAACTAGACAACAGAAGAGGGTTTAAAATACAGTGGCTAATATACACTAAATCGTCTAAAGAGCTTTATTGGTTCGGCTATTTTGTCTAGCAAGCTACCGAGGTGGCGGACTAACTGTTGCTGCTGCTGAAAGAAGCGTTCCGTCCACTAGATTATACGTCACACTAACAGCATTGCGTTCCGTCCACTAGATTATACGTCACACTCACAGCATTGCCTTAAAATCGCACACCGCCATCTGCTGACTGGAGTGGATAACGCTCAGTCTGAACCTCTGAATGCGATGGAGATGTGCGACTTTAAGACAATGACGCTAGTGTGACGTAAAATATATATTATAACGTTCAGACAAAAAGTTAGTGTAGGAAGCATGAGTTTTTACTCACCAGTGTAACAATACAGTGTGGTTAAAGACTTAGTAACTTAGTTGTGTTCACGATCTGGTTCCCTATAAGCACAACCAGTTATGTTTTTGAATTATCAGATATGTATTAATTTATTTCGGGATTCTGGGTAATCCACAGCAGATTTATGGAGAATTGCTGTGGGTGAGTTCAAAATTGAATAGTCCCGGGATAGAAATATATAAAGTTGACATTACATCATAAAATCCACCTTTTAAATCATACATTAGCAATTTATGTTTTAGTAACTACTGTTGTTGGTTTGGCGTCAAATAAGCCTCTCTTTATATGTTATTTGCCAAATCTCCGTTTTCCATGTGGGTTTTATGCTAAAGTTCCCTCTTTCAAGTTGGTATCTAACTGGAAAATGCATCTTCTTTAGGAGTGCTATTTTTACCCTGTCGACTACTGATCATTCATCCACACTATGTGTCTCATCAATGCAGGTCATTTATGACAAATGTATAAAGTACATGTTCTATAAACTCATGAACACCAGCCAGTTTATTAGCCCGGTTTTGTTAGTTTAGGTGTGTTATACTTCTTCACCACCAGAGGGGGACATTTAGTCATTTTCCAGGTTAATTTGATATATTTTGATACTCCTTTTTGTTTTGTCAACTTTTCGATATGGATGTTTAATCAGCTCACTGGTCACGATAACAACACCCACCCGTAGCACGCGCTGTTACGTGTTACATTTGATACCGGAGCTACGAGGCATGCGCTGAAATCGCTTAGCAGTAAACTTCAAAGCAGTGTGTCACTTTATCAGCAGTGATCAATGACGTCTGAAGCTTCTTTTCGTCCCTAATCTTTTGATATGCAAACACGTTCAACACACATCATGTTTTAGTTGGGTTCTAACTGGTCTCCGGTAGTTGGGCTCCATCTTGCTGACCATAGCTAGTTGACTAAATAGCTAATGTTAGCTGGTTTGCTAAGATAACAGCATATAGTTAATGTTAGCTGGCTAAGATAACTGCATATAGATAATGTTAGCTGGCTAAGATAACTGCATATAGCTAACGTTAGCTGGCTGACTAAGATAACTGCAAATAGATAATGTTAGCTGGCTAAGATAACTGCATATAGCTAACGTTAGCTGGCTGACTAAGATAACTCGCTGACCAAAATCACTACTTTTCAGCATGTTTTCTGTGGATTAGACTACGGGAGTTTTGTAACATTTTCCACCTTGGACGCTGACTGACTTCTGGAATCTATTTTGGATGTGGGGGATTTTCCCTGCCATCATTCTGTATGTCTCTGCTCTTTTGACCTGCAGTTATGTTTTAGTTGGGCTCCAGCTCACTGACCATAACCGTGCTGATTGGCTACGCTGGTTAGGCTAATAGCTAGTTGGCTAAATAGCTAATGTTATCTGGCTGGCTAAGATAACTGCATACAGCTAATGTTAGCTGGCTAAGATAACTGCATATAGCTAACATTAGCTGGCTGGCTAAGATAACTGCATATAGCTAACATTCTTTGATATTTGGTTAGATGGCATTATGTATTTACAAAACTGTGGTTTACTTTAATCACTCAAGTCATGAGTGCAAATTATTGGTTTAATTTAAAGTTATACATTTTAAGTTATTTCTGTTGTAGTTTACATCATAGGGAATAGGCTGGTCCTCCATATTACTTCACACCTGACTTTGGCATTCTTCTAAATTCTGATTGGTTTAATGTAATAACTCCAAAAATACAACTGTGAGGTGTTATTTTGCATTGGAAATGTTTTAATATTTTATTTGATATTTTATAAACAATACAAAACATACACATACAAACAACATCATAGAAACATTAACTACATCACATCTGCCCAGACCCACTAGAACACACCCCCATCTCCATTAACTACATCACACCTGCCCAGACCCATAGAACACACCTCCATCGCCATTAACAACATCACCTGCCCAGACCCATAGAACACACCCCCATCTCCATTAACTACATCACACCTGCCCAGACCCACTAGAACACACCTCCATTCCCATTAACTACATCACACCTGCCCAGACCCACTGGAACACACCTCCATCTCCATTAACTACATCACACCTGCCCAGACCCACTAGAACACACCTCCATCTCCATTAACTACATCACACCTGCCCAGACCCACTAGAACACACCTCCATCTCCATTAACTACACCACACCTGCCCAGACCCACTAGAACACACCTCCATCTCCATTAACTACATCACACCTGCCCAGACCCACTAGAACACACCTCCATCTCCATTAACTACATCACACCTGCCCAGACCCACTAGAACACACCTCCATCTCCATTAACTACATCACACCTGCCCAGACCCACTAGAACACACCTCCATCTCCATTAACTACATCACACCTGCCCAGACCCACTGGAACACAGCCAGCGCATTCATCAGCACTATTTTTTTTCTCTCCGTTGCATACTCACTTTCAACTTTTAGATAATAAAGCATTTGACCTTTCTATTGAATTAACAACAGAGGATTAGTTGATTTCCAGGTTTAATTAAGTATAATATTTAAGATGATTGATGAGAAAAGTATCGTCCAACTCTGGGGTATCTCACTGCACCCTCAAATGCCATAGTTTGAAATATACAGACAGACAGATTAAAAGTAATTTTACATTGTATAACTGTACTTCTGACAGCCAACTTTCTAACTCCGCCCATAACTTTATGACATCATAACATTCCCAGAAGAATTATTGAGTCATTGTTAGTTTTACACTGAAGACATGACTCTGCCGTTGTGCTGTAGAATTTGTGAATTTTGTCTCTTGTATAATAAGGGACTATCATTTGTCCCAACATCACAGGCCACAGACTTTGATGCAGTTAAAGACTTCCAAAAGTGTTTCCGCAGTTTAAGATCAACTGAGTTTTTTAATGGGGTTTCTCCCTGTGCACCTGCCAATGTAAATCCTTTGAACGAGACAAGTTACCAGACAGGACATATTGCTAATGTTCTTCCCATTAATAACCTGAATGACAATTAACTTGTGGGCGGTGGTGGTGATGACGTCCTATTCGATAACGTCGTCCATCGGGATTCCCCAAAAAAGAAGACGCTCTGGATTGATCACTGGAGTCAGATGTGAAGGAGGAGGTTGATCATCAGGAGTCAGATGTGAAGGAGGAGGTTGATCATCAGGAGTCAGATGTGAAGGAGGAGGTTGATCATCAGGAGTCAGATGTGAAGGAGGAGGTTGATGATCAGGAGTCAGATGTGAAGGAGGAGGTTGATGATCAGGAGTCAGATGTGAAGGAGGAGGTTGATCATCAGGAGTCAGATGTGAAGGAGGAGGTTGATCATCAGGAGTCAGATGTGAAGGAGGAGGTTGATCATCAGGAGTCAGATGTGAAGGAGGAGGTTGATCATCAGGATTCAGATGTGAAGGAGGAGGTTGATCATCAGGAGTCAGATGTGAAGGAGGAGGTTGATCATCAGGAGTCAGATGTGAAGGAGGAGGTTGATCATCAGTGAACCTCTAGGATTGTGGCTGGGCTGGCGTTTACACTTCCAGCTTGGTCATATATTTTGATTCACTGAATGTTGATACTGTGAAACTATGTTATATATTTGTACCTCCTGTTTCATGAAGTGATGTCACAAAGTATTGCCCCTATATACACAGTGCATTCGGAAGTTTTCAGACCCCTTCACTTTTTCTACATTTTTTTACATTACAGCCTTATTCTAAAATTGATTAAATCTTTTTTTCCCCTCATCAATCTACACACAATACCCAATAATGACATCACAATACCCCATAAGACATCACATTACCCAATAATGACATCACAATACCCCAAAATGACATCACATTACCCAATAATGACATCACAATACCCCATAATGACATCACATTACCCAATAATGACATCGCAATACCCCATAATGACATCACATTACCCAATAATGACATCACAATACCCCAAAATGACATCACATTACCCAATAATGACATCGCAATACCCCATAATGACATCGCAATACCCCATAATGACATCACATTACCCAATAATGACATCACAATACCCCATAATGACATCACAATACCCCATAATGACAAAGCAAAAACAGGTTTTTATAAATGATAAATGAAAAAATGTTATTTTCTTTCAAAAACAAGGACATTTCTAAGTGACCCTAAACTTTTGAACGGTAGAGTACATCTACATGATGTATTGTTACACCATGTAGGAGCAGTATAGACCTAGTCTGTTCATTATATACATCTACATGACGTATTGTTACACCGTGTAGGAGCAGTATAGACCTAGTCTGTTCACTATATACATCTACATGATGTATTGTTACACCATGTAGGAGCAGTATAGACCTAGTCTGTTCATTATATACATCTACATGATGTATTGTTACACCATGTAGGAGCAGTATAGACCTAGTCTGTTCATTATATACATCTATATGATGTATTGTTACACCGTGTAGGAGCAGTATAGACCTAGTCTGTTCATTATATACATCTATATGATGTATTGTTACACCGTGTAGGAGCAGTATAGACCTAGTCTGTTCATTATATACATCTACATGATGTATTGTTACACCATGTAGGAGCAGTATAGACCTAGTCTGTTCATTATATACATCTACATAATGTATTGTTACACCATGTATGAGCAGTATAGACCTAGTCTGTTCATTATATACATCTACATGATGTATTGTTACACCATGTAGGAGCAGTATGGACCTAGTCTGTTCATTATATACATCTACATGATGTATTGTTACACCATGTAGGAGCAGTATAGACCTAGTCTGTTCATTATATACATCTACATGATGTATTGTTACACCATGTAGTAGCAGTATAGACCTAGTCTGTTCATTATATACATCTACATGATGTATTGTTACACCATGTAGGAGCAGTATGGACCTAGTCTGTTCATTATATACATCTACATGATGTATTGTTACACCATGTAGGAGCAGTATAGACCTAGTCTGTTCATTATATACATCTACATGATGTATTGTTACACCATGTAGGAGCAGTATAGACCTAGTCTGTTCATTATATTCATCTACATGATGTACTGTTACACCATGTAGGAGCAGCATGGACCTAGTCTGTTCATTATATACATCTACATGATGTATTGTTACACCATGTAGGAGCAGTATAGACCTAGTCTGTTCATTATATACATCTACATGATGTATTGTTACACCATGTAGGAGCAGTATGGACCTAGTCTGTTCATTATATACATCTACATGATGTATTGTTACACCATGTAGGAGCAGTATAGACCTAGTCTGTTCATTATATACATCTACATTATGTATTGTTACACCAAGTAGGAGCAGTATAGACCTAGTCTGTTCATTATATACATCTATATGATGTATTGTTACACCATGTAGGAGCAGTATAGACCTAGTCTGTTCATTATATACATCTACATGATGTATTGTTACACCATGTAGGAGCAGTATAGACCTACAGTAGCTAGCTGCTAATTTAGATGTAATATAACTTAATGAACATGGCGATGTGCGTCTTTCAGGCGACGCTGCCATCGTGACGTATAATCTAGTGGACGGTTCTTCATAAACAGCTCGTCAACCACCTCGGTAGCTTGCTAGCCAACATAGCCGAAAAATTCAAGCTATTTACACGCTTTCGGTGTATATTAGCTACTGTGTTTTCGACACACTTAGGTCGTATCTAGTTGTTAACCTATTTAATATTACGTTATTTTGTATTAGTCAGCTATAGTAGCTGACTGGTTAAGTTAGCACTAGCCTAGTCGCTAATGATAGCTAGCTAGCTAACATCCCTGAACATGAGCTCCCTAAACTACTCCCCTCTTGTTAAAGAAGAGGAGGTCTGCTGGACGGAGAAAGAAGCTCTGGGGCTGAACATTGCCGTGAAAGAGGAGAAGGAAGAAGAGGATGTCACGGTAAAACAAGAAGTAGAGGATGAGGCTGTTACAGTGAAAGAAGAAGAGAAAGACGTTTCAGTGAAAGAAGAGGAAGACGCGTTCAGAGTGAAAGAGGAGGAGGATGCAGTAAAAGAAGAGGATGCAGTTTATGGAGTGAAGAAGGAAGGGGAGATTACTGTCACATTGAAAGATGAAGAGGTGGTGATAGGAGATCTGATTAACACCAGTAAGTACCGCCTTAAATGTGTTTTTAACTTTGAATATTCAGAGTTGGCTCGTCAATACCTCTTCAACGGAGGGCCCAAGGATGATGACTGATATGTCTAGAATCAGACGACTAGAGAGTAAGCTACCCCTTGTTTTCTCTGTTCCGTTTCCAAAAAGTGACATAACATTTATATTTGAGAAGGGTCTATCTGCTGACCGCAGACTGGGGGGCACGGTATGTAGTGATTTACATGTAGTGATGTTTGTGCCCCCCAATAGTGCAATGCGAGAGTTGGGTTGGCTACACCAAAGATTATGGAAATACTGACAAGATGTCTCTCCGCCCTAACAAGGCGAGTCGTTGTTCACAAAGCTGCACTGTGGGTTGTCTAGCTCCCGCCTATCCTGTCTTTGGATTGGTGGATTAATCTTATTATTGTAATCTATTGTTTATATTCTATGAGGGTTGTTGTCGTCAACCGCCTGTGTTCAATGGAGAGAGATTCAATGGAGAGAGATGCTAAGCTACTAGCATGAATATGCACCGCCTGTATTCAATGGAGAGAGATGCTAAGCTACTAGCATGAATATGCATAGCGATCTGGAGACAACTCCTATAGTGTTTTTATCAAAGTTGTCGGTATGTCACGTGTCCACATAACAACTTAAGCATTACAAAACTTCTGTTGGATCAAGTAAACCTCACGTAGCAAATAAGCCATTCATTTTTGTTGTTGACCAAATTCGACACTTTCCACATTGGGCTGATAATTGTTTCCACTTGGATACAACCTACTGTAACCTACTGGCATGACCTAGAGAGTTACAATCTACTGTAACCTACTGGCATGACCTAGAGAGATACAACCTACTGTAACCTACTGGCATGACCTAGAGAGATACAACCTACTGTAACCTACTGGCATGACCTAGAGAGATACAACCTACTGTAACCTACTGGCATGACCTAGAGAGATACAACCTACTGTAGCCTACTGGCATGACCTAGAGAGATACAACCTACTGTAACCTACTGGCATGACCTAGAGAGATACAACCTACTGTAACCTACTGGCATGACCTAGAGAGTTACAACATACTGTAACCTACTGGCATGACCAAGAGAGATACAACCTACTGTAACCTACTGGCATGACCAAGAGAGATACGACCTACTGTAACCTACTGGCTTGACCTAGAGAGATACAACCTACTGTAACCTACTGGCATGACCTAGAAAGTTACAACCTACTGTAGCCTACTGGCATGACCTAGAGAGATACAACCTACTGTAACCTACTGGCATGACCTAGAGAGTTACAACCTACTGTAACTAGACTTTGTACACAGCCCATCTGTAAATAGCCCATCCAACTGCCTACCTCATCCCCATGTTTTTATTTACTTTTTTTGCTCACACCAGTATTTCTACTTGCACATCATTTGCACATCTATCACTCCAGTGTTAATTTGCTAAATTGTAATTACTTCGCTACTATGGCCTATTTATTTCCTTACGTCCGTACTCCATTTGCACACACTGTATACAGATCTTTCTATTGTGTTATTGACTGTACTTTTGTTTATCCCACGTGTAACTCTGTTATTTTTGTCGCACTGCTTTGCTTTATCTTGGCCAGGTCACAGTTGTAAATGAGAACTTGTTCTCAACTGGCCTACCTGGTTAAATAAAGGTTAAGTAAAAAAAATTATGAATTGTTCATGACGTCCTCCAGTGATTTTAACTTTTCCTGTTGAAAAGTGATATATAAATACAGTAAAGTATAAACACACTAAAGGGAAACAAATGAATGTTTTGAGTAAAATCGTGTTTTTTTAGAGAACTGCAAACTAGAAGGAGGGAGTGATGTCATAGTAAGGCCTTCAAGGAGTTGGCTTGATGGGAAGTTGTGATGTCATCCAATAGGAGACTGATCTTCATGTGAATATTCATTATTCTTTTAAAATCCTAAATGTTCTGTCAAGTTGGTTGTTGATCATTGCAAGAAAGCCATTTTCAAGTCTTTCCATAGATTTTTAAGACGATTTACGTCCAAACTGTAACTAGGCCACTCAGGAACATTCAATGTCATCTTTGGTAAGCTCCTCCAGTGTAGATTTGGCCTTGTGGTTTAGGTTATTGTCCTGTTAGTACAGTTTTTTGTATTCAGATATCTGAAAATGCACTCTACCTACGTAAGATTTTGTGGCTCATTATGTTACGCTGGGAAAACAGTTTTCATGGGCACAGAAATCCTAAATAATTTCAGAGTTTGCTAAATCCAATGGTTCTAACCGAGAGTCACCTTAACTTTATTGACAACACCCAAATGGATACTGTCATTAATGTGGTTCTTCAATAATTACACATAATTCTTAATACTGTAGCTGTTTAGTTACAGTCACATGTTCAACTATCATCAGCTGATCCAGGAAATCATTTTCTGAATGACAGTCACATGATAAATATCACAACATGCAACAACAACCAAAGTGCTTCTTCATTCATTACTCTGGTAAAGACAGTTATGCTGTGCCCCATGTTGGATCCAACATCCCTAACAAATTGATGTTTATAATGTTATAATGTTATTGTCTGATTGATTTACAGTAGGGTCCCGTTAGTCTGTTTGGACACAGAGATACTTAGCTCATAATGTGTAGAGAACTGTTCCTTGATGGATAGGCTGTTGTACAACACACAGAGCTATTTTCCTTTATTCAGGACATTTAGAATGACAACACATTACAGAGTAGCCTAGTGTATTATAGTCCTAGGTCTTACAGTAGGTCTATGTTATTGTTAGGTGAAGTTATGGGTACTACAGTAGGTCTATGTTGTTGTTAGGTGGAGTTATGGGTCCTACAGTAGGTCTATGTTGTTGTTAGGTGAAGTTATGGGTCCTACAGTAGGTCTGTTGTTGTTAGGTGAAGTTTTGGGTCCTACAGTAGGTCTATGTTGTTGTTAGGTGAAGTTATGGGTCCTACAGTAGGTCTATGTTATTGTTAGGTGAAGTTATGGGTCCTACAGTAGGTCTGTTGTTGTTAGGTGAAGTTTTGGGTCCTACAGTAGGTCTATGTTGTTGTTAGGTGAAGTTATGGGTCCTACAGTAGGTCTATGTTGTTGTTAGGTGGAGTTATGGGTCCTACAGTAGGTCTATGTTGTTGTTAGGTGAAGTTATGGGTCCTACAGTAGGTCTATGTTGTTAGGTGAAGTTATGGGTCCTACAGTAGGTCTATGTTGTTGTTAGGTGAAGTTATGGGTCCTACAGTAGGTCTATGTTGTTGTTAGGTGAAGTTATGGGTCCTACAGTAGGTCTATGTTGTTGTTAGGTGAAGTTATGGGTCCTACAGTAGGTCTATGTTATTGTTAGGTGAAGTTATGGGTCCTACAGTAGGTCTATGTTGTTAGGTGAAGTTTTGGGTCCTACAGTAGGTCTATGTTATTGTTAGGTGAAGTTATGGGTCCTACAGTAGGTCTATGTTGTTAGGTGAAGTTTTGGGTCCTACAGTAGGTCTATGTTGTTGTTAGGTGAAGTTATGGGTCCTACAGTAGGTCTATGTTGTTGTTAGGTGAAGTTATGGGTCCTACAGTAGGTCTATGTTGTTGTTAGGTGAAGTTATGGGTCCTACAGTAGGTCTATGTTGTTGTTAGGTGAAGTTATGGGTCCTACAGTAGGTCTATGTTGTTGTTAGGTAATGTTATGGGTCCTACAGTAGGTCTATGTTGTTGTTAGGTGAAGTTATGGGTCCTACAGTAGGTCTATGTTATTGTTAGGTGAAGTTATGGGTCCTACAGTAGGTCTATGTTGTTGTTAGGTGAAGTTATGGGTCCTACAGTAGGTCTGTGTTGTTGTTAGGTGAAGTTATGGGTCTGTAGGAGTAAATGAGATGTATAGCACAGCACATAGATGTATAAAAACAGACTACAGGAAGACAGGCAGACACATAGGCGCCTAAGACAATTGGACACACTAAGGATAGTGGAGAACAGAACAAAGAGTAGATTGAGACCAGCATCACTAACTATATATTACTACTGAATCACACACCAGCATCACTAACTATATATTACTACTGATTCACACACCAGCATCACTAACTATATATTACTACTGATTCACACACCAGCATCACTAACTATATATTACTACTGAATCACACACCAGCATCACTAACTATATATTACTACTGAATCACACACCAGCATCACTAACTATATATTACTACTGAATCACACACCAGCATCACTAACTATATATTACTACTGAATCACACACCAGCATCACTAACTATATATTACTACTGAATCACACACCAGCATCACTAACTATATATTACTACTGAATCACACACCAGCATCACTAACTATATATTACTACTGAATCACACACCAGCATCACTAACTATATATTACTACTGAATCACACACCAGCATCACTAACTATATATTACTACTGAATCACACACCAGCATCACTAACTATATATTACTACTGAATCACACACCAGCATCACTAACTATATATTACTACTGAATCACACACCAGCATCACTAACTATATATTACTACTGAATCACACACCAGCATCACTAACTATATATTACTACTGAATCACACACCAGCATCACTAACTATATATTACTACTGAATCACACACCAGCATCACTAACTATATATTACTACTGAATCACACACCAGCATCACTAACTATATATTACTACTGAATCACACACCAGCATCACTAACTATATATTACTACTGAATCACACACCAGCATCACTAACTATATATTACTACTGAATCACACACCAGCATCACTAACTATATATTACTACTGAATCACACACCAGCATCACTAACTATATATTACTACTGAATCACACACCAGCATCACTAACTATATATTACTACTGAATCACACACCAGCATCACTAACTATATATTACTACTGAATCACACACCAGCATCACTAACTATATATTACTACTGAATCACACACCAGCATCACTAACTATATATTACTACTGAATCACACACCAGCATCACTAACTATATATTACTACTGAATCACACACCAGCATCACTAACTATATATTACTACTGAATCACACACCAGCATCACTAACTATATATTACTACTGAATCACACACCAGCATCACTAACTATATATTACTACTGAATCACACACCAACATCACTAACTATATATTACTACTGAATCACACACCAGCATCACTAACTATATATTACTACTGAATCACACACCAGCATCACTAACTATATATTACTACTGAATCACACACCAGCATCACTAACTATATATTACTACTGAATCACACACCAGCATCACTAACTATATATTACTACTGAATCACACACCAGCATCACTAACTATATATTACTACTGAATCACACACCAGCATCACTAACTATACTACTGCTAGAAGAGACACAGTCTGCTGATTCCACTCAGGACACATACCAGAGAAATATGCGCCTAGGGCAACTGGACACACTAATGATAGAAGAGACACATAGTCTGCCAATTCCAATAAGGACACATACCAGAGAACATGCTGGGGCACTGAGTTAAATACAGGGTTGAGTCATAGGCCTATAGGATAGATGGACATATATTATTTTTAAGACAAGCACGGGTCTGGCCACTATTATAATTTTACTGAAAGCAGATAATGGGCGTTAGTAGGCGTGAACAAGCAGGAAGCCTGAACTAAAAAGATAATGATGGCAGGAAGAATTAGGGGAAGTATGCTTATTTGCATATGGGGTGGACCCATATGCTATTTGTGTATAAATGTTGGAGCCGGGGCTGGGAAGCGGGGTGTGTTCCGCGGGACATTCCAGCTGGCTATACAATTGTATTAAAAGCCTAAATTGATTTCACAAGTTCTTACGAGTGTTATATATTTGAGACTATTTACCACGACAGGTCCGACAGTAGGTCTATGTTGTTGTTAGGCCAATTTGTGAAACACTTAATGTACAAACCCTCAGTTTCAGGCTGATGGCAAAGCTAGCTAAAGAGCATTTTACTGGTTGAAGTGTTTTATAAGTATAAAGCATAAGGCTGCAAGCCCGACACCGGGACACCTATGACAACATCCAGCTCAAAGTGCAGGGCGCGAAATTCAAAATCTATTTTTTTTTTAAATATTTTTAAAAAGAATTAAAAAAAGTCCAATACACCATTTGAAAGATAAAGATCTTGTGAATCTAGCCAACATGTCCGATTTTTTAAATGTATTACAGCAAAAACACCACGTATATTTATGTTAGCTCACCACCAAATACAAAAGAGGACAGACATTTTTCATAGCACCGGTAGCATGCACAAAGCCAACTTAACTAACCTAGAACTAACCTAAATAACCTAGAAAAAACTACCTCAGATGACAGTCCTATAACATGTTACACAATAAATCTATGTTTTGTTCGAAAAATGTGCATATTTGAGCTATAAATCAGTTTTACATTCATGCTACCATCAAAGCTACAGTCAGAAATAGCACGGGAGTAGGCAGAGTAAATACAGACACCAACTTCAACTACCTAATTACACATCATAAAACATTTCAGAAAAATATATGGTGGATAGCAATTGAAAGTGCTATTTCTGACTGTAGCTTTTGACTGTAGCTTTTGAATACAGACAATATTTCAGATTCTTTAAATGTTTTACAGCGAAAACACCACATATTTATGTTAGCTCACCACCAAATACAAAAAGAGAGACAGACATTTTGCATAGCACCGGTAGCATGCAGCTAGCATGCAGCTAGCATGCAAAGCCAACCTAACTAACCTAGAACTAACCTAAATAACCTAGAAAAAACTACCTCAGATGACAGTCCTATAACATGTTACACAATAAATCTATGTTTTGTTCGAAAAATTTGCATATTTCAGCTATAAATCAGTTTTACATTACTGCTACCATCATAGCCACCATCACAGCTACAGTCAGAAATAGCACGGGAGTAGCCAGAGAAAATACAGACACCAAGGTCAACTACTAATTACTCATCATAAAATATTCCAGAAAAATATATGGTGGATAGCTAATTAAAGACAATGATCTTGTGATTACAGACAATATTCTTTAAGTGTTTTACAGCGAAAACACAATATATCGTCATATTAGCTTACTACAATAGCAAACATAGCAACAGCATTGACTCAAGGCAAACGGTAGCATAGCATAGCATAGCACAGTTCGACAGATATATATGAAATAGCATCCCAAATTGGGTCCTTATCTTTGTTGATCTTCATTCAGAATGTTGTACAATGGGTCTTTTGTTCAGAACCAGCTTTGTTTGGATCCAAAACGAACTATTCCCCTCTTGAATTAGCAAGCACACTGGCCTTCCTGTGCTAACCTCTCCATCTTGAAAAAAATTATTCCTACGCATCACGTATAAAATCCCGAATAAATTTAAATAATATAATTAAACTATATTTAAAAAACATACTTTAGGATGATATTGTGACATGTATCAAAAAAAATCAAAGCCAGATGTCATATTCATCGAGAACGACCGTTTTCCAGGTGGAGAGTCCTGGTCCGAGTTCGCGCCTCAGGAAAAATATATTATGGCGGTCGTCTCATTCAAAGAGGGTGTATGCATTCTCTGAAAGGGATATTCAACTGCTTTCTGTTCTCACTTCCGCATGAGACCCAGAGGAACGTGTATGACGTGTTTCTACAGTCCTAAGTGACATGACCTTTTATAGACATGCTTTTGAAGAGCGACTTAGCTTTTGGAAATCTCACTTCCGGATAGGAAATGAGCTGTAAAAAGGGTTCTGTTTCACCTAGAGACATAATTCAAACGTTTTTAGAAACTAGAAAGTGTTTTCTATCCAATATTAATAATAATATTCATATTGTACGAGCAAGAATTGAGAACGAGGCCGTTTGAAATGGCCACCTCTTTCCAGGGTACTCAAGGCTCCGCTTACAGCCATAACAGGATAAAGCAGTTGATTTGCGACAATAACACAAACATATTAAGCAGGTGATTTAAGCAGGTGATTTAAGCGAGCCTTACAATTATAATCCAATAGTAGTGTGAAATGCACTCTAACCTGTAAATGGAGGCTATTTTTGCTGTCAGCCTATGAGAACTCCCCCTTTTGCTCCAGGCAGATATACTACATCCATAACTAGTGGTTTCCTCATTACCAGATATACTACATCCATAACTAGTGGTATCCTCATTACCAGATATACTACATCCATAACTAGCGGTTTCCTCATTACCAGATATACTACATCCATAACTAGTGGTTTCCTCATTACCAGATATACTACATCCATAACTAGTGGTTTCCTCATTACCAGATATACTACATCCATAACTAGTGGTTTCCTCATTACCAGATATACTACATCCATAACTAGTGGTTTCCTCATTACCAGATATACTACATCCATAACTAGTGGTTTCCTCATTACCAGATATACTACATCCATAACTAGTGGTTTCCTCATTACCAGATATACTACATCCATAACTAGTGGTTTCCTCATTACCAGATATACTACATCCATAACTAGTGGTTTCCTCATTACCAGATATACTACATCCATAACTAGTGGTTTCCTCATTAGCAGATATACTACATCCATAACTAGTGGTTTCCTCATTAGCAGGGAGGTGTTTCTGCAATTAAATTGTGTGTGCATCACCCTCGTGCTGCAATTTTAGCAAACACATAAAGGGGCCATTTTTGGAGATCAAAGCTTGTCTGGCACACTGCTTAGGTTTGACTGTCTTAAGACAATTGTAAAATAATTTAACAGACCTCTGGGCATCACCTTTTACCTCAAATACACAGTGGATTTCTGCTGTTGCAGGCCTTTAACCATCTGTCTGACCTTGTTCATCACACAGGAGAGAGATGTGACTATCGTGGATCCTCTGGGGAGCCTCGACAACATCATGGGGCAGAGAAGAGTCTCTCCAGATCAGAACTCCTCAAGAAACACCAGCAGAGGCCCACAGGGAAGAAATCTATTTGCTGCTCTGACTGTGGGAAACGTTGCAAATCTCCATCAGAACTTAAAATACACCAGAGAACACACACAGGAGAGAAACCTTATAGCTGTGATCAATGTGGGAAGAGTTTTACTACATCTAGCAATCTGACTGCACACCAGAGAACACACACAGGAGAGAAATCATACAGCTGTGATCAATGTGGGAAGAGTTTTGCTAAATCGAGCCATCTGACTGCACACCATAGAACACACACAGGAGAGAAACCATATAGCTGTGATCAATGTGGGAAGAGTTTTTCTTCTTCTAGCTATCTAACTATACACCATAGAACACACACAGGAGAGAAACCATATAGCTGTGATCAATGTGGGAAGAGTTTTACTCAGCCAAACAGCCTGAATATACACAAGCGGACACACACAGGGGAAGAGATACTCTGATAAAAGATCTCTGATTAAACATCAAATACATGAAGGAGTTGTTTCATGATATCAATTAAATAATGTCACAATGTAGAATGTTTTAATGATGTCACAATGTAGAATGTTTTAACATTTGTCCCTGTTACACTTCCCACGTTGGTGACCCACTTGAATCAAAATGCAACACTTCAAAATGTAGCGATCTGTTTTCTACAAATTGTCCTCTAACCAGGGATGTTCACGTTACTCCCAGATTCCGTGTGGTTTTTGAGCTGTTAGTTTTAACAGGACGTGCAACCTCATCTCCCTCCTCTCGCACAAATTATTTTAGCATGATATTGGTGAGTTATGACAAATAAGTGTTGTGTTCCTTTGTTTAGTGACCCCTACATTTAATGCATCACTCCAAAATGTAGCTGACTGTCTTCTGCATGTTGTCCTCTAACCAGTGAGGTAAAATATATCTCCCATTTCCATGTGTTTTTTTAGTTGTGTTAGTTTCCATATCACATACAACCTAATTTCCCCCCTAATCGATATCAGTAGTTTATTGCTACTTGTCAAAACAACAGCGTTTTTGGTGCAGGACAACTTGGTTTCTGATTGTCTCAAGGTTGGCAGTCAAAAAGTTTTGCGTTTAGCCAGTAGTTGCCATGGATCTTATTTTGACTGCATGTTTTTCTGTTTTTGGAGATGAGTTTTGTTTGGGCTCGTTCCAAGTGGACGACAGTTCTAGAAGCTAGTGGACGTGAATGTTTCTGTTCTATATGGTACCAGGGAGAGATGACCTCAGGGCCAGACCCTGGTCTCTACACAAAGAGTACTGTTTTTACAGCAGATACTGTCTGCTGAGAATTATAACTATCTTTGATTCAAATCTAAACCTTGTGACCCGTTCTGTACATCTATTATCGGTCATGTAGGTTGAAAGGAGAGTATCTTGGCTATAAAAGACCTTTGTACTTTTGTCCTGTGGGTCGACCAGCCATCATTATCATAGAGCCTTCAATTGATTCACTTTATATGTGTACGTTGTATTGACCTGCTCCCTTATTTAGAAGTGAATACAGATTTAGTTAAAGAATAACTCTGACTTGTGTGATAAGTTTCTCTCCTCATTTGATATTAAAGAAGTTAACCACCACATTTGGCAATGGGGATGTTAATCTTCACTTGGTGACCTGGCTCCTGACGACCTGGGTAAATGACCTGGCTCCTGACGACCTGGGTAACTGACCTGGCTCCTGACGACCTGGGTAAATGACCTGGCTCCTGACGACCTGGGTAAATGACCTGGCTCCTGACGACCTGGGTAAATGACCTGGCTCCTGACTACCTGGGTAAATGACCTGGCTCCTGACGACCTGGGTAAATGACCTGGGTAAATGACCTGGCTCCTGATGACCTGGGTAAATGACCTGGCTCCTGATGACCTGGGTAAATGACCTGGGTAAATGACCTGGCTCCTGACGACCTGGGTAACTGACCTGGCTCCTGATGACCTGGGTAACTGACCTGGCTCCTGACGACCAGGGTAAATGACCTGGCTCCTGATGACCTGGGTAAATGACCTGGGTAAATGACCTGGCTCCTGACGACCTGGGTAAATGACCTGGCTCCTGACGACCTGGGTAAATGACCTGGCTCCTGACGACCTGGGTAAATGACCTGGCTCCTGACGACCTGGGTAACTGACCTGGCTCCTGATGACCTGGGTAACTGACCTGGCTCCTGACGACCAGGGTAAATGACCTGGCTCCTGATGACCTGGGTAAATGACCTGGGTAACTGACCTGGCTCCTGACGACCTGGGTAAATGACCTGGGTAAATGACCTGGCTCCTGACGACCTGGGTAAATGACCTGGCTCCTGACGACCTGGGTAAATGACCTGGCTCCTGACGACCTGGGTAAATGACCTGGCTCCTGACGACCTGGGTAAATGACCTAGCTCCTGACGACCTGGGTAAATGACCTGGCTCCTGACGACCTGGGTAAATGACCTAGCTCCTGACGACCTGGGTAAATGACCTAGCTCCTGACGACCTAGGTAAATGACCTGGGTAAATGACCTGGCTCCTGACGACCTGGGTAAATGACCTGGCTCCTGACGACCTGGGTAAATGGTACACGAGGGATCCCTCAAACTTGGGATCTCAGGGAGACCAAACTTCGGCAACAGAGCAGATGGACCCACCTTTGATCTGAGAGGCAGCGAGCCGAGTGGATACCACATCTCAAACGTAGTGGAGTTTTTAGAAAAGCCTCGTAGGCTTTGAGTGTGTATTCCTGTGTGAGGGGGGCACCTTGGAGGTGTAAACAGGGCCCAGGCAGCTATGTGAACTGGATGAAAACTAGAATCTGTGTTTACTAGTTAAGACCATGTATGATATACTGTAAGGTGCACCTGTAATTATTCCCAGTATGAGAGGAGTTGCTAGATTTATACAGCCAGTAGACACTATGTTAATATTGTAGAAGCATTGTAGTTGATTATGTGAAATGAAAGTTGTTTTCTGTCAGTGGTGAGCAAACTTGTCCAACAAAAACATAGGATATATTTGTTTTCTTAAGGGGGAAAGTGTTACAGGCTTTGGTTTTTCCATTTATGTTTTGAGGTTGGACTTTAGCACGTCTAGCTCGTTAGCACGTCTAGCTCGTTAGCACGTAGGACGCACTGATTGGTGTCACCTCGTTAGTCAAATCAAGTTTATTTTAAATAGCCCTTCGTACATCAGCTAATATCTCGAAGTGCTGTACAGAAACCCAGCCTAAAACCCCAAACAGCAAGCAATGCAGGTGTAGAAGCACGGTGGCTAGGAAAAACTCCCTAGAAATGCCAAAACCTAGGAAGAAACCTAGAGAGGAACCAGACTGAGGGGTGGCCAGTCCTCTTCTGGCTGTGCCGGGTGGAGATTATAACAGAACATGGCCAAGATGTTCAAATGTTCATAAATGACCAGCATGGTCAAATAATAATCAGGAGTAAATGTCAGTTGGCTTTTCATAGCCGATCATTAAGAGTATCTCTACCGCTCCTGCTGTCTCTAGAGAGTTGAAAACAGCAGGTCTGGGACAGGTAGTACGTCCGGTAGACAGGTCAGGGTTCCATAGCCGCAGGCAGAACAGAACAGTCAGTATGTGTTACACCTGTGCTGGCTTGTCCATCTCGTTAGTGGGAAGCTGTTTCACCTGAGCTGGTCCAGGTTCTATTTAAGAGTGTCTGGCCCAGTGCTCCTGTTGTCTTGATAGATGTGGAGAGTCAACACCTTTAGTTGCTCCACCTTTTTGGTTTGCTTCCTGTCTGTAAGTTTGTTGTGAGTTTTTCTTTTGTTTGCCTCTTGGGCAGATTTAGTGGGTCTCATGGTGGTTGTCTTTTAGGTCCCAGTTGTTGTTACTAGTCAATTTTCAGTGGACACCCCCATAGTGTCTTTCAGAGCCCCTCCTAAAAAAACAAGTTATATTTTGGGTTGGATATTGCATCCAATTAATATTTTAAACAATGACATTTCTTTACAATGCTCGTTTAGTCTTTCAGTTTTTCTTCTGTTTTTTTCTCTTAAGTTTGTACTAAATATCTCTTTATTTTCGTTGTTTTTTCCTGTGAAGCCATTGTGTTGCATCCATGTCTGAAATGTGCTGTATAAATTAAGCTTGATTTGATTTGAACATATTGCAAAACAAATTAACCCAATGACTGACCAATCAACAGACTCTTGGTCCATCTTGGTATGAAAATCAGTCTCAATCCCACTTTTCAAGCCTGCTGAAGGCGTGGTGGAGTGGTAAACACCACCCCCGGCTCTACCAGGGGCTTGAGGTGGTCTCCCACAGCTCTGCTTATATCATGTTCTGTGGCCTTGCCGTTCCATTTCTTGACTGCCCCTGTAACATAGAAAGACATTTAGTCATATTATATAAAACACAGTAAATGATATGGAGCATCTATGGCTTCAGTTACACCTGGTACCTAAATGTGACATCTGATCACTCCAAGCTGCATTAGGTTCAGATCTACCAGGATGGACCTTTGACATAGTCTGGACGCAGTCAGGCCACCGAATATGCATAAGCAATGTCAAAAGATGAGTGAGGAAAAGTACATTTTACACAAGTGACCTTCATAATAATTTAAATGTTATTTGTCACATATGTATGTTATTGCGGGTGTAGTTAAATGCTTGTGTTTCTAGCTCCCACAGTGCAGTAATATCTAACCAAATGCTTGTGTTCTTAGCTCCAACAGTGCAGTAATATCTAACCAAATGCTTGTGTTTCTAGCTCCAACAGTGCAGTAATACCTAACTAAATGCTTGTATTCCTAGCTCCAACAGTGCAGTAATATCTAACTAAATGCTTGTGTTCCTAGCTCCAACAGTGCGGTAATATCTAACTAAATGCTTGTGTTTCTAACTCCAACAGTGCAGTAATATCTACCAATGTCACCACAAATACCTAATACACACAAATCTAAGTAATGGAATAAGAATAAATCAAATCAAATGTGTTTATATTTATATAGCCCTTCTTACATCAGCTGATATCTCAAAGTCCTGTATAGAAACCCAGACTAAAACCCAAACAGCAAGCAATGCAGGTGTAGAAGCACGGTGGCTTGGAAAAACTCCCTAGAAAGGCCAAAACTAGAAAGAAACCTAGAGAGGAACCAGGCTATGAGGGGTGGCCAGTCCTCTTCTGGCTGTGCCGGGTGGAGATTATAACAGAACATGACCAAGATGTTCATAAATGACCAGCATGGTCAAATAATAATAATCACAGTAGTTGTTGAGGGTGCAACAGGTCAGCACCTCAGGAGTAAATGCTCCTGCTGTCTCTAGAGAGTTGAAAACCGCTGGTCTGGGACAGGTAGCATGTCCGGTGAACAGGTCAGGTTTCCGTAGCCGCAGGCAGAACAGTTGAAACTGGAGCAGCAGCACGGCCAAGGGACTGCAAGGAGTCATCATGCCAGGTAGTCCTGAGGCATGGTCGTGGGGCTCAGGTTCTCTGAGAGAGAGAAAGAAAGAGAGAATTAGAGAGAGCATACTTAAATTGACACAGGACACCGGATAAGACAGGAGAAATAGTCCAGATATAATAGACTGACCTTAGCCCCCCGACACAAACTACTGCAGCATAAATACTAGAGGCTGAGACAAGAGGGTTCAGGAGACACTGTGGCCCCATCCGATGATACCCCCAGACAGGGCCAAACAGGCAGGATATAACCCCACCCACTTTGCCAAAGCACAGCCCCCACACCACTAGAGGGATATCTTCAACCACCAACTTACCGTCCTGAGACAAGGCGCCAACCCAGACAGGAAGACCACGTCAGTGACTCAACCCACTCAAGTGACGCACCCCTCCTAGGGACGGCATGGAAGAGCACCAGTAAGCCAGTGACTCATATATATAAATATATGGACAAGCAATGTCAGAGCGGTATAGACAGATACAGTAGAATAGGATAGAATACAGTATATACATAAGAGATGAGTAATACATAGACTAAGATACAGTAGAATAGGATAGAATACAGTATATACATATGAGATGAGTAATACATAGACTAAGATACAGTAGAATAGGATAGAATACAGTATATACATATGAGATGAGTAATGCATAGACTAAGATACAGTAGAATAGGATAGAATACAGTATATACATATGAGATGAGTAATACATAGACTAAGATACAGTAGAATAGGATAGAATACAGTATATACATATGAGATGAGTAATGCCAGATATGTAAACATGCAGGAGATCCACGAAGGAAAGACAGTGATGGTGGTCAGTGACGTTGTTGTAAATGGAGGGTAAAATGGTAAAACGTTTGAGTTCATTCTGTCCATTATTACATCATTACATCAAGTGTTCCAATGGTAAAACGTTTGAGTTCATTCTGTCCATTATTACATCAAGTGTTCCAATGGTAAAACGTTTGAGTTCATTTTGTCCATTATTACATCATTACATCAAGTGTTCCAATGGTAAAACGTTTGAGTTCATTTTGTCCATTATTACATCATTACATCAAGTGTTCCAATGGTAAAACGTTTGAGTTCATTTTGTCCATTATTACATCATTACATCAAGTGTTTCAATGGTAAAACGTTTGAGTTCATTTTGTCCTGGTCACTTTGCCTGCTGTTTATTGCCACGTTGGGATGCAACCTTTGTTGTCATTTTTTTTAAAAATCATTTTACCCCCGTTTTTTCTCCCCAATGTGGATCTTGTCTCATCGCTGCAACTCCCCAATGGGGATCTTGTCTCATCGCTGCAACTCCCCAATGTGGATCTTGTCTCATCGCTGCAACTCCCCAATGTGGATCTTGTCTCATCGCTGCAACTCCCCAATGGGCTCAGGAGGCGAAGGTTGAGTCATGCGTCCTCTGAAACATGACCCGTCAAACCGCGCTTCTTAACACCCTCCCGCTTAACCCGGAAGCCAGCTGCACCAATGTGTAGGAGGAAACACCGGGCGACGCTTGGCCAATTGTGTGCCGCCCTATGGAACTCCCGATCACGGCAGGTTGTGGTAAAGCCCGGGATCGAATCCGGGTGACGCCTCTAGTGACGCCTCTAGCACTGCCATGCAGTACCTTAGACCGCTGCACCACTCAGGTCTATAGTGACACCTCTAACACTGTGATCTAGTACCTTAGACCTCTGCACCACTCGGGTCTATAGTGACAACTCTAACACTGTGATCTAGTACCTTAGACTAAAAGTGGAATTTTGACATTATTACCGTTATATCAACACTCCCAACACTCCCAACTATAATTCTCTTTCCATGTGACCAAACATTTCTGAGGCTGAGTCTCAAATAGTCGCCTGTTCCTTTTAATAGCCGGGCAATAGCACACATAGCAAATACATTTTGGGTCTAAATTAAAGGAGCTACAATTATAGTTTAATTACATGTTTTAAATAAAATGTCCATAATATCTGCATTAATAGTGGAATGATCGTGTTTCACAATATTTCTAAACATAAAAATATATTCTCTGTCTTCTATTGTGCTGTTGACTGAATGTTTGTTCATGTGTAACTCTGTGTTGTTGTTTTTGTCGAACTGCTTTGCTTTATCTTGGCCAGGTTGCAGTTGTAAATGAGAACTTGTTCTCAACTGCCGACCTGGTTAAATAAAGGAGAAATAAATAACACATAATAATACATAATAATGTAGGAGCAGTATAGACCTAGTCTGTTCATTATATACATCTACATGATGTATTGTTACACCATGTAGGAGCAGTATAGACCTAGTCTGTTCATTATATACATCTACATGATGTATTGTTACACCATGTAGGAGCAGTATAGACCTAGTCTGTTCATTATGTACATCTACATGATGTATTGTTACACCATGTAGGAGCAGTATGGACCTAGTCTGTTCATTATATACATCTACATGATGTATTGTTACACCATGTAGGAGCAGTATAGACCTAGTCTGTTCATTATATACATCTATATGATGTATTGTTACACCATGTAGGAGCAGTATAGACCTAGTCTGTTCATTATATACATCTATATGATGTATTGTTACACCATGTAGGAGCAGTATAGACCTAGTCTGTTCATTATATACATATACATGATGTATTGTTACACCATGTAGGAGCAGTATGGACCTAGTCTGTTCATTATATACATCTACATGATGTATTGTTACACCATGTAGGAGCAGTATAGACCTAGTCTGTTCATTATATACATCTATATGATGTATTGTTGCACCATGTTGGAGCAGTATAGACCTACAGTAGCTAGCTGCTAATTTAGATGTAGTATAACTTAATGAAACTGCCTTAAATGTGCTGTAGTAAACATTTTTTATTCTCACTAATCAATCAACACATTCCTGTCTTTGTATGTCTCAATATAATAGTATCATTTGATTAAATCAATTTAAAATAATCTTTGTCTGAAAATAAAATATGATACTCAACTGCGTTTCCCCTCCAGTCAGCAGACGGCGATGTGCGTCTTTCATGCGACGCTGCCAGCGTGACGTGTAATCTAGTGGACGGTTCTTCATAAACAGTTCGTCAACCACCTCGGTAGCTTGCTAGCCAACATAGCCGAAAGATTCAAGCAATTTATACGCTTTCGGCGTATATTAGCTTCTGTGTGTTAGACACACTTCTGTCGTATCTACTTGTTAACCTATTTAATTTAATATTACGTTATTTGTTATTAGTCAGCTATAGTAGCTGGCTGGTTAAGTTAGCACTAGTCTAGTCGCTAATGATAGCTAGCTAGCTAACATCCCCGAACATGAGCTCCATAAACTTCTCCCCTCCTGTTAAAGAAGAGGATAAGGTCTGCTGGACGGCGAAAGGAGGTCTGTGGCTGAACATTGTCGTGAAAGAGGAGGAGGAAGAAGAGGATGTCACAGTAAAACAAGAAGTAGAGGGTGAGGCTGTTACAGTGAAAGAAGAAGAGAAAGACGTTTCAGTGAAAGAAGAGGAAGACGTGTTCAGAGTGAAAGAAGAGGAGGAGGTTACAGTAAAAGAGGATGAAGAGAAAGAGGAGGATGCAGTTTTTGGAGTGAAGAAGGAAGGGGAGATTACTGTCACATTGAAAGATGAAGAGGAGGAGATAGGAGATCTGATTAACACCAGTAAGTACCACCTTAAATGTGTTTTTAACTTTGGATATTCAGAGTTGGCTGGTCAATACCTCTTCAACGGAGGGCCCAGGATGATGACTGATATGTCTAGAATCAGACGACGTAGAGAGCAAGCTACCCCTTGTTTTCTCCGTTCCGTTTCCAAAAAGTGACTTAACATATATATTTGAGAAGGGTCTATCTGCTGACCGCAGACTGGGGGGCACGGCATGTAGTGATTTTCATGTAGTGATGATTTACTACACACTGTGCCCCCCAATAGTGTCATGTGAGAGTTGGGTTGGCTACACCAAAGATTATGGATATACTGACAAGATGTCTCTCCGCCCTAACAAGGGGAGTCGTTGTCCACAAAGCGGCACTGCGGGTTGTCTAGCTCCCGCCTATCCTTTCTTTGGATTGGTGGATTAATCTTTTTATTGTAATCTATTGTTTATATTCTATGAGGGTTGTTGTCGTCCACCGCCTGTATTCAATGGAGAGAGATGCTAAGCTACTAGCATGAATATGCACCGCCTGTATTCAATGGAGAGAGATGCTAAGCTACTAGTATGAATATGCACCGCCTGTATTCAATGGAGAGAGATTCTAAGCTACTAGCATGAATATGCATAGCGATCTGGAGACAAATCCTATAGTGTTTTTAGGATTTTCCAGGATAACTAGTCTCAGAGTCATGTAAGATCCCAGGATAACTACTCAGAGTAATGTAAGATGCTTGGAAAAAGAAGCTGAAAAGAATAACAGAACGGCACCATTAGAACTAAAATGTGTCTCCTGGATGTCAGACCCCCAACCCTCCAAACTGTAAATAAATAATCAAATGTTTATCCTGGATGTCAGACCCCCAACCCTCCAAACTGTAAATAAATAATAAAATGTGTCGCCTGGATGTCAGACCCCCAACCCTCCAAACTGTAAATAAATAATAAAATGTGTATCCTGGATGTCAGACCCCCAACCCTCCAAACTGTAAATAAATAATAAAATGTGTATCCTGGATGTCAGACCCCCAACCCTCCAAACTGAATAAATAATAAAATGTGTCTCCTGGATGTCAGACCCCCAACCCTCCAAACTGTAAATAAATAATAAAATGTGTATCCTGGATGTCAGACCCCCAACCCTCCAAACTGTAAATAAATAATCAAATGTGTCTCCTTGGCAACATTAGAACCTCGGTACGTTTACTGTGTTCTGGGTCGAGACAAAGGAATGATGTAAACAAATAATCCAAAATATTTTTGTCAATGAGACAGTATATTAACAAAGGAATGACCGAACCCCCTTTGGTGACTGAATGCTTGTAAGGAAAACTAGATGATCAAAACATTAGATCACATCAAATAAGCCTGAGTGGTTTCACCTCCTCCCAGACTATACTGGATACTACAGTTATAACTATACATAGTTATACAGGATACTACAGTTATACAGGATACTACAGTTATACAGGATACTACAGTTATAACTATACATAGTTATACAGGATACTACAGTTATACAGGATACTACAGCTATACAGGATACTACAGTTATAACTATACATAGTTATACAGGATACTACAGTTATACAGGATACTACAGTTATACAGGATACTACAGTTATACAGGATACTACAGTTATACAGGATACTACAGTTATAACTATACATAGTTATACAGGATACTACAGTTATACAGGATACTACAGTTATACAGAATACTACAGTTATACAGGATACTACAGTTATAACTATACATAGTTATACAGGATACTACAGTTATACAGGATACTACAGCTATACAGGATACTACAGTTATAACTATACATAGTTATACAGGATACTACAGTTATACAGGATACTACAGTTATACAGGATACTACAGTTATACAGGATACTACAGTTATACAGGATACTACCGTTATACAGGATACTACAGTTATACAGGATACTACAGTTATACAGGATACTACAGTTATACAGGATACTACAGTTATACAGGATACTACAGTTATAACTATACACAGTTATACAGGATACTACAGTTATACAGGATACTACAGTTATAACTATACACAGTTATACAGGATACTACAGTTATACAGGATACTACAGTTATAACTATACACAGTTATACAGGATACTACAGTTATACTGGATACTACAGTTATACTGGATACTACAGCTATACAGGATACTACAGTTATACAGGATACTACAGTTTTAACTATACATAGTTATACAGGATACTACAGTTATACAGGATACTACAGTTATAACTATACATAGGTATACAGGATACTACAGTTATAACTATACATAGTTATACAGGATACTACAGTTATACAGGATACTACAGTTATACAGGATACTACAGTTATACAGGATACTACAGTTATACAGGATACTACAGTTATACAGGATACTACAGTTATACAGGATACTACAGTTATACAGGGTACTACAGTTATAACTATACACAGTTATACAGGATACTACAGTTATAACTATACATAGTTATACAGGATACTACAGTTATACAGGATACTACAGTTATAACTATACATAGTTATACAGGATACTACAGTTATACAGGATACTACAGTTATACAGGATACTACAGTTATACAGGATACTACAGTTATACAGGGTACTACAGTTATAACTATACACAGTTATACAGGATACTACAGTTATAACTATACATAGTTATAGAGGATACTACAGTTATACAGGATACTACAGTTATAACTATACATAGTTATACAGGATACTACAGTTATACAGGATACTACAGTTATACAGGATACTACAGTTATACAGGATACTACAGTTATAACTATACATAGTTATTCCAAAGGTTGGCTACTTACTATCCACTGTTTGCAAGCCACCGTTGCTGATCTATTTTATTTATTTATTTCACCTTTATTTAACCCGGTAGGCAAGTTGAGAACAAGTTCTCATTTACAATTGCGACCTGGCCAAGATAAAGCAAAGCAGTTCGACACATACAAAAACACAGAGTTACACATGGAGTGTAACAAACATACAGTCAATAATACAGTAGAAAAATAAGTCTATATACAATGTGAGCAAATGAGGTAAATGCAAAAAAAGGCCATGGTGGCAAAGTAAATACAATATAGCAAGTAAAACACTGGAATGGTAGATTTGCAGTGGAAGAATGTGCAAAGTAGAAATACTGGGGTGCAAAGGAGCAAAATAAATAAATAAATACAGTAGGGGAAGAGGTAGTTGTTTGGGCTAAATTAAAGATGGGCTATGTACAGGTGCAGTAATCTGTGAGCTCCTCTGACAGCTGGTGCTTAAAGCTAGTGAGGGAGATAAGTGTTTCCAGTTTCAGAGATTTTTGTAGTTCGTTCCAGTCATTGGCAGCAGAGAAGTATGCTCCAGGAAGTATATCTCACTGGTCATCCCCAAAGCCAACACCTACTTTGGCCGCCTTTCCTTCCAGTTCTCTGCTGCCAATGACTGGAACGAATTGCAAAAATCGCTGAAGTTGGAGACTTATATCTCCCTCACTAGCTTTAAGAATCAACTATCTGAGCAGCTTACCGATCGCTGCAGCTGTACACAGCCCATCTGTAAGTAGCCCATCCAATGCTGACCTCATCCCCATGTTTTTATTTACTTTTTTTGCTCACACCAGTATTTATATATTATATATGTTATATATGTTACAGTCACATATATTCTACTTGCACATCATCATCTGCACATCTATCACTCCAGTGTTAATATGCTAAATTGTAATTACTTTGCTACTACGGCCTATTTATTGCCTTATTGCCTTTATTGCCTCTGTACTCCATTTGCACACACTGTATATAGATGTTTCTATTGTGTTATTGTACTTTTGTTTATCCCAACTCTGTTGTTTTTGTGGCACTGCTGTGCTTTATCTTGGCCAGGTTGCATTTGTTAATGAGAGCTTGTTCTCAGCTGGTTAAATAAAGGTGAGAATGAAAATGTATGAATTGTTCATGACGTCCTCCAGTGATTAAAAAAATAAAAATAAACGTTTCCTGTTGAAAGTGATATATAAATACAGTAAAGTATAAACACACTAAAGGGAAACAAATAAATGTTTTGAGCAAAATAGTGTTTTTTTAGACAACTGCAAACTAGAAGGAGTGAGTGATGTCATAGTAAGGCCTTCAAGGGCTTGATGGGAAGTCGTGATGTCATCCAATAGGAGACTGATCTTCATGTGAATATTCATTATTCTTTTTTAAATCCTTCCTGTTCTGTCAAGTTGGTTGTTGATCATTGCTAGAAAGCCATTTTCAAGTCTTTCCATAGACTTTCAAGATGATTTAAGTCCAAACTGTAACTAGGCCACTCAGGAACATTCAATGTCATCTTGGTTTGCTCCTCCGGTGTAGATTTGGCCTTGTGGTTTAGGTTATTGTCCTGTTAGGACAGTTTTTTGTATTCAGATCTCTGAAATGCACTCTACCTACGTAACATTTAGTTTCCTTATGTTATGCTGGGAAAGCAGTTTTCATAGGCACAGAAATTCTAAATAATTTCAGAGTTTGCTAAATCCAATGGTTCTAACCGAAAGTCCCCTTAACTTTATTGACAACACCCAAATGGATACTGTCATTAATGTGGTTCTTCAATAATTACACATAATTCTTAATACTGTAGCTGTTTAGTTAGTCACATGTTCATCGATCATCAGCTGATCCAGGAAATCATTTTCAGAATGACAGTCACATGACAAACATCACCACATGCAACAACAACCAAAGTGCTTCTTCATTCATTACTCTGGTAAAGACAGTTATGCCGTGCTCCACATTGGATCCAACATCCCTAACAAATTGATGCTTATAATTTTATTGTCTGATTGATTTACAGTAGGTTCTCGTTAGTCTGTTTGGACACAGAGATACTTAGCTCATAATGTGTAGAGAACTGTTCCTTGATGGATAGGCTATTGTACAACACACAGAGCTATTTTCCTTTATTTGTTGTTAGGTGAAGTTATGGGTCCTACAGTAGGTCTATGTTATTGTTAGGTGAAGTTATGGGTCCTACAGTAGGTCTATGTTAGGTGAAGTTATGGGTCCTACAGTAGGTCTATGTTGTTGTTAGGTGAAGTTATGGGTCCTACAGTAGGTCTATGTTATTGTTAGGTGAAGTTATGGGTCCTACAGTAGGTCTATGTTTGGTGAAGTTATGGGTCCTACAGTAGGTCTATGCTGTTGTTGTTAGGTGAAGTTATGGGTTCTACAGTAGGTCTATGTTGTTAGGTGAAGTTATGGGTTCTACAGTAGGTCTATGTTAGGTGAAGTTATGGGTCCTACAGTAGGTCTATGTTGTTGTTAGGTGAAGTTATGGGTCCTACAGTAGGTCTATGTTTGGTGAAGTTATGGGTCCTACAGTAGGTCTGTGTTATTGTTAGGTAATATTTTGGGTCCTACAGTAGGTCTATGTTTGGTGAAGTTATGGGTCCTACATTAGGTCTATGTTATTGTTAGGTAATGTTATGGGTCCTACAGTAGGTCTATGTTGTTGTTATGGGTCCTAGAGTACACTATGTGTGTCATGCAATAACAACCAAAGTGCTTCTTCGTTCATTACAGGTATATTTGTTGTTAGGTGAAGTTATGGGCCAATTTGGCAAACAGTGTACAAACCCTCATTGTCAGGTTGATGGAAAAGCTAGACAAAGAGCATTTTACTGGTTGAAGTGTTTTTTAAATACAAAGCGGTTGATTTGCGATGATGACATAAACATTATATTAAGCAGGACATTCAAACGAGCCTTACAATTATAATCCAAAGTAGTGTGAAATGTACTCATAAGCAACCTGGAAATGGAGGCTACTCCCATGAGTTTTCCCCCATTCACATTCAGAATACATTGTGAAAAACTAAAATCTTTGCTCACCATTTTTGCTCCAGGCAGATATACTACATCCATAACTAGTGGTTTCCTCATTAGCAGATATACTACATCCATAACTAGTGGTTTCCTCATTACCAGATATACTACATCCATAACTAGTGGTTTCCTCATTACTAGATATACTACATCCATAACTAGTGGTTTCCTCATTACCAGATATACTACATCCATAACTAGTGGTTTCCTCATTACCAGATATACTACATCCATAACTAGTGGTTTCCTCATTAGCAGATATACTACATCCATAACTAGTGGTTTCCTCATTACCAGATATACTACATCCATAACTAGTGGTTTCCTCATTAGCAGATATACTACATCCATAACTAGTGGTTTCCTCATTACCAGATATACTACATCCATAACTAGTGGTTTCCTCATTAGCAGATATACTACATCCATAACTAGTGGTTTCCTCATTAGCAGATATACTACATCCATAACTAGTGGTTTCCTCATTACCAGATATACTACATCCATAACTAGTGGTTTCCTCATTAGCAGATATACTACATCCATAACTAGTGGTTTCCTCATTACCAGATATACTACATCCATAACTAGTGGTTTCCTCATTAGCAGATATACTACATCCATAACTAGAGGTTTCCTCATTACCAGATATACTACATCCATAACTAGTGGTTTCCTCATTAGCAGATATACTACATCCATAACTAGTGGTTTCCTCATTAGCAGATATACTACATCCATAACTAGAGGTTTCCTCATTACCAGATATACTACGTCCATAACTAGTGGTTTCCTCATTAGCAGATATACTACATCCATAACTAGTGGTTTCCTCATTAGCAGATATACTACATCCATAACTAGTGGTTTCCTCATTAGCAGATATACTACATCCATAACTAGTGGTTTCCACATTACCGGATATACTACATCCATAACTAGTGGTTTCTTCATTAGCAGATATACTACATCCATAACTAGTGGTTTCCTCATTAGCAGGGAGGAGTTTCTACAACCAGATTGTTTGTGCATTGCCACAATTTCAGCAAACGCAGAAAAGGGCCTATAACTTCTTCGGGGGCAGCATTTTCACTTTTGGATAAATAGCGTGCCCAATTTCAACTTCCTTCTACTCATCCCCAGAATATAAAATATGCATATTATTAGTATTATTAGATTTGGATAGAAAACACTCTGAAGTTTCTAAAACTGTTTGAATCATGTCTGTGAGCATAACAGAAGAAACCCTGAGGACAAACCATTCATATTTTTTATTTTTTTGAGGTCACTGTCTTTTCAATGAGTTTCATTGGGAAACCAGATTTCTAAGGGACTTGTTTGTAGTTCCTACCACTTCCACTGGATGTCACCAGTCTTTCGAAATTGGTTGAGGTTATTCCTTTGTGTAATGAAGAAGTACGGCCATAGTAAAGGAGGGTCACTTGAAGTAAATTGTTTGAGAGAGGCACATTACCAAAAAAGTTGCGTCAGTTTGTTTTCTTTTTGTATTGAACACAGATCATCCCGTCTTCAATTTGATCAATTTATTAATGTTTAAAAATACCTAACGTTGTATTACAAAAGTAGTTTGAAATGTTTTGGTAAAGTTTCCTTGTAACTTTTGATATATTTTGTAGTAACGTTGCGCAAGTTGGAAGCTGTGTTTTTCTGGATGAAACGTGCCAAATAAATTGACATTTTGGATATATATCGACGGAATTAATCGAACAAAAGGACCATTTGTGATGTTTGTGGGACATATTGGAGTGCCAACAAAATAATTTCGTCAAAGGTAAGGCATGAATTATATTTTTATTTCTGCGTTTTGTGTCGTGCCTGCAGTGTTGAAATATGCTACTCTCTTTGTTTACTGTTGTAAACAGATAATAGCATCTTATGCTTTCACCGAAAAGCCTTTTTGAAATCTGACATGTTGGCTGGATTCACAACGAGTGTAGCTTTAATTTGGTATCTTAAATGTGTGATTTAATGAAAGTTTGATCTTTATATCATTTTATTTGAATATGGAGCTCTGTATTTTCCCTGGCTATTGGCCAGGTGGGACGATTGCGCACCACCTACCCCAGAGAGGTTAAGACAATTGTCGAATAATTTTAACATTCATTACAGACATCAATTGTTGTACAACATCATGGCTACGCTGTTGACATCACCTTTTACAGTGGATTACCGCTGTTGTGGGCCTTTAATCATCTGTCTGACTTTGTTGTTCACACAGGAGAGATAAGGGACTATCGTGGATCCTCTGGGGAGCCTCAACAACCTCATGATGCTGAAGAGGCAGAGAAGAGTCTCTCCAGATCAGAACACTTCAAGAAACACCAGCAGAGATCCACAGGGAAGAGAACTCACTGCTGCTCTGACTGTGGGAAGAGATTCACCTCATCAGGCATTAAAATTCATCAGAGAACACACACAGGAGAGAAACCTTATAGCTGTGGTCAATGTGGGAAGAGATGTACTACATCTGTCCATCTGACTCTACACCAGAGAATACACACAGGAGAGAAACCTTACAGCTGTGGTCAATGTGGGAAGAGTTTTTTTCAATCTAGTGATCTAAAAGTGCACCAGAGAACACACACAGGAGAGAAACCTTATAGCTGTGGTCAATGTGGGAAGAGTTTTACTACATCTAGCCATCTGACTCGACACCAGAGAACACACACAGGAGAGAAACCTTACAGCTGTGGTCAATGTGGGAAGAGTTTTACTACATCTAGCAATCTGACTCTACACCAGAGAACACACACAGGAGAGAAACCTTACAGCTGTGGTCAATGTGGGAAGAGTTTTACTACATATGGCCAGGTTACATTACACCAGAGAACACACACAGGAGAGAAACCTTACAGCTGTGGTCAATGTGGGAAGAGTTTTGGTGCATCTAGCACTCTGACTCTACACCAGAGAACACACACAGGAGAGAAACCTTACAGCTGTGGTCAATGTGGGAAGAGTTTTGGTGCATCTCGCACTCTGACTCTACACCAGAGAACACACACAGGAGAGAAACCTTACAGCTGTGGTCAATGTGGGAAGAGTTTTACAATATCTAGCAATCTGACTCTACACCAGAGAACACACACAGGAGAGAAACCTTACAGCTGTGGTCAATGTGGGAAGAGTTTTGGTGCATCTCGCACTCTGACTCTACACCAGAGAACACACACAGGAGAGAAACCTTACAGCTGTGGTCAATGTGGGAAGAGTTTTACAATATCTAGCAATCTGACTCTACACCAGAGAACACACACAGGAGAGAAACCGTATAGCTGTGGTCAATGTGGGAAGAGTTTTGGTGCATCTAGCACTCTGACTATACACCAGAGAACACACACAGGAGAGAAACCTTACAGCTGTGGTCAATGTGGGAAGAGATGTACTACATCTGGCCATCTGACTCTACACCAGAGAATACACACAGGAGAGAAACCTTACAGCTGTGGTCAATGTGGGAAGAGTTTTTTTCAATCTAGTCATCTAAAAGTGCACCAGAGAACACACACAGGAGAGAAACCTTACAGCTGTGGTCAATGTGGGAAGAGTTTTACTACATCTAGCAATCTGACTCTACACCAGAGAATACACACAGGAGAGAATCCGTATAGCTGTGGTCAATGTGGGAAGAGTTTTGGTCGATCTGGCCAGCTGACATTACACCAGAGAATACACACAGGAGAGAAACCTTACAGCTGTGGTCAATGTGGGAAGAGTTTTACTACATCTAGCAATCTGACTCTACACCAGAGAATACACACAGGAGAGAACCCGTATAGCTGTGGTCAATGTGGGAAGAATTTTGGTCGATCTGGCCAGCTGACATTACACCAGAGAATACACACAGGAGAGAAACCTTATAGCTGACAAGAGACAAAGATCTCTGATCAAAGGAGTTATTTCGTGATATCAATGAAATGATGTCACAATGTAGAATGTTTTAACATTGAAGTATGAGTATTTTAATGATGTCACAATGTAGAACCCTAAACGTTTGCCCCCTTATCATTTGATTTCAACATGATATGGATATTAGACTTTGGCCTCAGGGGGAAAATCAAGGCTCTGAAATGGAAGAATACTATTTATGTGATTTAAAAAAAAAGTGACTAACACAAAAAGAGTTTTGTTACACTTACCATGTTGGTGACCCACTTGAATCAAAATGCAACACTTCAAAATGTAGCTAGCTGTTTTCTACAAGTTGTCCTCTAACCAGGGATGTACACATTACTCCCAGATTCCGTGTGATTTTTGAGCTGTTAGTTTTAACAGGACGTGCAACCTCATCTCCCTCTTCTCGGCACAATTGATTTTAACATGATATCGTTGAGTGATGACAGAATGTAGCTGACTGTCTTCTGCAGGTTGTCCTCTTATCAGTGAGGTTAAAGATATCTCCAATTTCCATGTTTTCTTTGTTGTTGTGTTAGTTTCAACAGCACGTACAACCTAATTTCCCCCCTAATCGATATCAGTGATTTATTGCTACTTGTCAAAACAACAGCGTTTTTGGTGCTTGTGCAGTTTATAAGGAGCTTGTTTATATAAGTAATATGATTATTGTGGCAGATGTTTGTGTATATAGCACATTTTACATTTAGGTTTTCAATTTATTAAAAAATACAATTATTGTGAGAGATGTTTGTGTATATACCACATGTTAGGTTTTCAATTGATCCCAAACTGTTTCTGCATATTGGTTATTGATTTGTCACAAAACAAACTGTGTTTTGACATTGGGCTATCCCACCTAGCAAAATGTAATTGAAAATCCGACTATGCAATCAAATATTTCATATTTACATTTCATGTAACATTTACTAATTATATGATATTTATTCATGCAACCAACTGACAATTTTTGGGTACAATTATATTGACATTGTTGCCCTGTTTTTAGAATATCAGGGTTAATTCTCTCGTGCCAATCCAAATGTACTAGAGCATGACATTGGGTACTGGGCCCTGATCCAACAACATGCCTATCTAGTGAACCCTGAAAAGAGAGAGGCTCCGCAGTGAGGTGGAAAGTTACTACGGATATTGCAGGAGTTTCCTCTTGAAATCAGACATGTCCGTGGTGAGAACAACCTGGTTGCTGATTGTCTCAAGGGGGACAGTCAAAATGTTTTGTGTTTTGTGTTTAGCCAGTGCATTGCCATGGATCACAGTTTATTTTTACTGCACGTTTTTCCGTATTGGAGATGAGTTTTGTTTGGGCTCGTTCCAAGGGGACGAGAGTTCTAGAAGCTAGTCAGTTTTAGGAAGACGAGAGTTCTAGAAGCTGGTGAGTTCTAGAAGCTATAGAAAGAAAAATCTTTGTGGGAATAATAAAAATTAAATATTGTTTTTAATTGTTGTTTGCCAGTAGACAGACACCATGTTTATATTGGTGACGGTGAAGCATTGTAGTTGATTATAATGTGAAATGGAAGTTGTTTTCTGTTGTTGGTGAGCAAACTCTTAAGGTGTTAGTTAGTCTTTGGTTTTTCCATTTATGTTTTGAGGTTGGACTTTAGCTCGTTAGCACGTAGGATGCACTGATAAGTGTCACCTCGTTAGTCAGTATGTGTTACACCTGTGCTGGCTTGTCCAGCTCGTTAGTGGGAAGGTGTTTCACCTGAGCTGCTCCAGGTTCTATTTAAGAGTGTCTGGCCCAGTGCTCCAGTTGTCTTGATAGATGTGGAGAGTCAACACCTTTAGTTGCTCCACCTTTTTGGTTTGCTTCCCGTCTTTAAGTTTGGTGTGGGTTTTTCTTTTGTTTGCCTCTTCTTTGGCAGATTTAGTGGGTCTCATGGTTGGTGTCTTTTAGGTCCCAGTTGTTGTTACTAGTCAACTTTCAGTGGACACCCCCATAGTGTCTTTGAGAACCCCTCCTAAAAAACAAACTTATTTTGGGTTGGATATTTCATCCAATTAGTGTTTTAATCAATGGCATTTCCTTAGAATGCCCATTTGTCTTTCAGTTGTTAATCTTGTTTTTTTTATCCTGTTATTTTTGTGTACTAAATATTTCAGTTTTTTCATTGTTTTCTCCTGTGAAGCCATTGTGTTGCATCCATGTCTGAAATGTGCTGTATAAATAAAGCTTGATTTGATTTCAACAAATGAACCCAATGACTGACCAATCAACAGACTCTTGGTCCATCTTAGTATGAAAATCAGTATCAATCCCACTTTTCAAGCCTGCTGAAGGCGTGGTGGAGTAGTACACACTACTCCCGGCTCTACCAGGGGATTGAGGTGGTCTCCCACAGCTCTGCTGGTGGAGTGGTAAACACCACCCCAGGCTCTACCAGGGGCTTGAGGTGGTCTCCCACAGCTCTGCTTATGTCATGTTCTGTGGCCTTGCCGTTCCATTTCTTGACTGCCCCTGCAACACAGAGAGAAACACATTTAGTCATATTATATAAAACACTCAAAGTAATGGATATGTAGCATCTATGGCCTCAGTAACACCTGGCACCTAAATGTGACTTCTGTCATCTGATCACTCCAAGCTGCATTAGGTTCAGATCTACCAGGATGGGCCTTTGACATAGTCTGGATGCAGTCAGGCCACTGAATATGCATCAGCAATGTAAAGAGATGGGGTGAATGAGTGGGGAAAAGTACATTTGACACAAATGACCTTCATAGAACAAATGTTTGTGTCTGAGGGGAAATTAACTTTCATACAGCCAAAAGGGGTGAGAAATTACACCAATATCAGTGGACAATTTGCACTAATGTAAATAAACATGGATTATGGAACATGTTCTCGTTTGCTGACGTGATGAACCGCTAAGGGGACACAAATATTTGCCATCTAAACCAGGTGTGACCTCTCACCTCTCTGGCTGTAGAAGTGTTCTTCCTAACCAGTCCCTCAACAGCTCTCTGACTGAGCTCCACCCTCACTGGGTCTTCAGAGGAGAGGAAGGCTGAGGAAGGATGGAAGGATGAATGGATCAGTCAGTCAATAAAGTGTAGAGCTGCTGTCTATGCTGTCTGACAAAATCACTATTTTAGTAGTTCATTAAAGTAAATAAGGCTTTATGACTGCTGAATAAAAACTATCAATCACTTAGATCATGTATTTTCAGGTAGAGATACATCCTTGGGACGTCCCTAGCATATTGAAGTTGACATTTAAATGGTTAAGGTTAGGGTTTAGGGTAGGGATGTCTCAAGGATCCCGGATAGCATTGACCATTGTGCATTCTTCGGTCTCTTTTACATAGCAGGTGATGGGTTCTAACTTCTGAACTTGAAAATATTAAATATCCTTATTATGTGAAATTGAATGAAACAATAATGTATGTTGATGCTAATATGATGTACAATATTCCATGATGTTTCTATATGATAACAATAGAGTAATATATTTAATATGATGTACAATATTCCATGATATTTCTATATGATAACAATAACGTAATATATTTAATATAATGTACAATATTCCATAATGTTTCTATATGATAACAATACCGTAATATATTTAATATGCCATATACTATTTTTTAACAGTTTCACTAATACATTTTTATTAACTTAATTATTATGATTCATCGTCAGTTCACCGTCTCACCTCATACTGTATTGGAGCAGCAGCAGCTAACTGCCCAGTTCAACATCAGTTCACCGTCTCACCTCATACTGTATTGGAGCAGCAGCAGCTAAAGGCCCAGTTCAACATCAGTTCACCGTCCCACCTCAGCTGACTTGGTCGTTGATGCTAGTCATCATGTGTTGAATCTGAGAGTAAATAGAGCCGACTACAACTCTAAAAATGAAGGGTTCAACTGGAGTTGTTCTCAGATCCCCTAAGAACCGTAGGGTTCTTGGTCAATGAAAAACAGCCCCAAAAGGTTCTTCAAAGAACTTGTTAGAAGGTGGGTTCATCGAGGAACCTCCGTTGTTGCTGGACTTCTTCCGGGAACTTCGCAATTACAACTGAAAACGATGGCGACAAGTTTGTATGCGACAACAGTTAAAAAGGTTACGTTTTGGTTGATGTTTGGCTCTGAATATGTATCTAAATAATTTATTATAATAATATAACATACTAATAATGAATAACGAAGACAATGATGGTTTTCTGTGAATATCTTCCATAACGTTACTATAGTTAATTACCGTAAATATTAGAAAGCCGGGTTTGACCGTCGGCGTTGTATGAGCTACAGTACAGTACCGTTATCTAGCTAGCTAACGTTATGTCCTAACTAGGCACAACTAGGTTTGGATCATTTCCCTGAACTATATTCTTTCCCATATATTGTATATCGTTTCCATAAAGCCAACATGGCTTTACACTCATTAACGTAAGTTTCCAATCTAGAGAAGTTCTCACTTTTGTAATAATGAACTAGCTAACGTTAACTAACTAACTAACTAAGGATGGTGACCTGGCCAGACGAGATGTTACAACGAACTGAATCGTCAATGGAGGTCTTCCTCTTTATATAGCCTGCTACAGCATGCAATACTATTAACTCACAACGGGGCATAACGTTACATGGACAATACTATCCCATTTTGGAAACGTTACATGGACAATACTATCCCATTTTGGAAACGTTACATGGACAATACTATCCCATTTTGGAAACGTTACATGGACAATAGTATCCCATTTTGGAAACGTTACATGGACAATAGTATCCCATTTTGGAAACGTTACATGTACAATACTATCCAATTTTGAAAACGTTACATGGACAATACTATCCCATTTTGGAAACGTTACATGGACAATACTATCCCATTTTGGAAACGTTACATGGACAATACTATCCCATTTTGGAAACGTTACATGGACAATACTATCCCATTTTGGAAACGTTACATGGACAATACTATCCCATTTTGGAAACGTTACATGTCCGCCCCCTTGTGGAGGGAAATTAATATCTTAGATGGTAGCTGTAGATGGGATTCAAATGCATAATGGTATTAATACAGTGTCTAGACTACCTCTTTTGTATAAACGCCCTTCAGAATCCAAACACAGTATTGCCGCGCAGCAAAATGTTGCGTATAATCTTTCAAGTCAGCCTGATAAAATATTAAATCAAATCAAATCAAGTTTATTTTATATAGCCCTTCGTACATCAGCTAATATTTCGAAGTGCTGTACAGAAACCCAGCCTAAAACCCCAAACAGCAAATTAAACAATTTGTGAACAAAGATATCTTGAAATGGTATATTAGGCCTGTATGGCAGTACTGTTACTGTATGGCAGTACTGTATTGGCTAGTGCTTTCTCCAATATGTTCTTCTATTTTACTTTCAATTGTATGTCGATGCCATTTATCTTTCAATATTTATTTTATATATATATATTTTAATGCTTGTAAGACTATTCTTTGACACATTTTCTCTTCCTTTGAAATTCTTATAAGACAGAACATGGACACAATGCAATTGGGATCAAGAAGAAGGTACAGATCTGTTGTAGGACAGCTGCATTTGAAGTGTACATTCAACCTACATAGCTGTCAATATGTAACGGATGTGAAATGGCTAGCTAGTTAGCGGGTACGCGCTAACAGCGTTTCAATCAGTTACGTCACTTGCTCTGAAACCTAGAAGTAGTGTTTCCCCTTTCTCTGCAAGGGCCGCAGTTGATGTGTGCAGAGGGTCCCTTGTTCGCGCTCGTGGGGACGGTCTAAAGTAATACTGTTACAAATACAAACTGAATCTTCATGGGAACATTTGTTATGTTCTTTGTTAATTGTATGTGTATTAATCTTTTCTTACTTTTGTTGACATATTTCACCGCTCTTCACTCCTTTACTGCACATCGGTGGAAATCCATTTCACCGTGAGAGTGAAATCCCGCTGGCCTTTGATGGGGAGAACATCCACTCCCTCGAGGACGTCCCCATGGGACTTGGGGCTCTGCTAGGGCTGAATTTTTTATTTTCCCTTAAATGTCAGAAAAACACTTATGTTGTTAAGTTACTGTGTTCTGGGAGAAGAGAAGTTGGGGTGAAGTTACCAGGGCCGGTCATAAAGATGGAAAACTTCCTAACATAACTAAGTGGATACGATATACACACTAAAGCTGAAAAATCTGTATTTAGCATTAAGTCTACAATATTGTTAGTTTACCTATGATTAATTTTTATTGTATGTTGTTTTCATTGTACATCATTATTTATATATTTTTAAATGTCATGAAAACCACTATACAAAGTAAATGTATTATTTATTATTGTCTGACATGTCTGCAGAAATGTTGCAATTTTGTAATGTGTTTTGTTTGGTAAATTGTTTGGTAAATATTAATTCACATCTGTGGTGCCACTAAATAAACAATGAATTATTTAAATCAATATTGTTATTAAAATATGTTTTTATAATGGAGGCAGGGTGGACAGGGAGTTAAAAAATGAACCCCAAAAGGTTCCTTGAGGAACCATGATAAGGGGTTCTTCAATGAACTTATAGGGGTTCCCCCACAGTTTCAATTTGAAGAACCCCATGTCTGCAGAAATGTTGCAATTTTGTAATGTGTTTTTGTTTGGTAAATATTAATTCACATTTGTGGTGCCACTAAATAAACAATGAATTATTTAAATCAATATTGTTATTAAAATATGTTTTTATAATGGAGGGAGGGTGGACAGGGAGTTAAAAAAATGAACCCCAAAAGGTTCTTTGAGGAACCATGATAAGGGGTTCTTCAAAGAACTTTTAGGGGTTCCCACAAAAGGTTCTTCAAGTAACTTTTAGGGGTTCCCCCACAGCTTCAATTTGAAGAACCCCTACTTTTTATAGTGTATATTGATAAAACTCACCTTGTCTGAGAGACATTTACATAGTTACACACAGCCCAATTTGGGATGACTATTTTGGGGCGAAATAGCGGCCACAACAGACAGACCTGATATGGCCCATAATTCAACGTCCTTGGACGTCACATGTTGACTGGGTGTGACCAAAGTTATTCTATTTAGCTACACTTTGTAGTACATTTTTACACTATAATAAATGTTTCTGACTCCACATCGCCTGTTTTCAAAGAGAGTCGTTGGTTTTTAGATGCAGTCGCTTTTTAGCTTTTTGTCTGAAAGTATTTTCTCAAATGCGATACCAACTCCAGTCAGCAGATGGCGATGTGTGTCTTTCAGGTGATTCTGCCACTGTGACGTATAATCTTACACAATCACAACTCTCATATTGCAGTCACACAATGCTCTTCCCAAACATAGCTAATCAATTAGTTGTTTTTCAACAATATTTTAACCTACAGGAATATTTTCCTCATTTCTGTCTCATGGTTAGTTCCTAGGATAATTTAACTGTAACTAACTTTTTAAATGTAACTAATACATTTACATTTTTCAATACTTCTAAATGGGGTCCAGGTTTAAAATAATTACAGGTGTACCTTACTATCTTATACTATATCATACATGGTCTTAGTAAACACAGATTCTAGTTTTCATCCAGTTCACAGATAGCTGACTGGGCCCTGTTTACACCTCCACACAGGAATACACACTCAGAGCCTCCTGACTGGGCCCTGTTTACACCTCCAAGGAGCCCCCCTCACACAGGAATACACACTCAGAGCCTACTGCCTGGGCCCTGTTTACACCTCCAAGGTGACCCCCCTCACACAGGAATACACACTCTGAGCCTCCTGCCTGGGCCCTGTTTACACCTCCAAGGAGCCCCCCTCACACAGGAATACACACTCAGAGCCTACTGCCTGGGCCCTGTTTACACCTCCAAGGTGACCCCCCTCACACAGGAATACACACTCTGAGCCTCCTGCCTGGGCCCTGTTTACACCTCCAAGGAGCCCCCCTCACACAGGAATACACACTCAGAGCCTACTGCCTGGGCCCTGTTTACACCTCCAAGGTGACCCCCCTCACACAGGAATACACACTCTGAGCCTCCTGCCTGGGCCCTGTTTACACCTCCAAGGTGACCCCCCTCACACAGGAATACACACTCTGAGCCTCCTGACTGGGCCCTGTTTACACCTCCAAGGTGCCCCCCCTCACACAGGAATACACACTCAGAGCCTACTGCCTAGGCCCTGTTTACACCTCCAAGGTGCCCCCCCTCACACAGGAATACACACTCAGAGCCTCCTGACTGGGCCCTGTTTACACCTCCAAGGTGCCCCCCCTCACACAGGAATACACACTCAGAGCCTCCTGACTGGGCCCTGTTTACACCTCCAAGGTGCCCCCCTCACACAGGAATACACACTCAGAGCCTCCTGACTGGGCCCTGTTTACACCTCCAAGGAGCCCCCCTCACACAGGAATACACACTCAGAGCCTCCTGACTGGGCCCTGTTTACACCTCCAAGGAGCCCCCCTCACACAGGAATACACACTCAGAGCCTACTGACTGGGCCCTGTTTACACCTCCAAGGAGCCCCCCTCACACAGGAATACACACTCAGAGCCTACTGCCTGGGCCCTGTTTACACCTCCACACAGGAATACACACTCAGAGCCTACTACCTCGCCCCTCTTTACACCTCCAAGGAGCCCCCTCACACAGGAATAGATGGTAGCTAATTACAGGTGCACCTTACCATCTAGATGGTAGCTAATTACAGGTGCACCTTACCATCTAGATGGTAGCTAATTACAGGTGCACCTTACCATCTAGATGGTAGCTAATTACAGGTGCACCTTACTATCTAGATGGTAGCTAATTACAGGTGCACCTTACTATCTAGATGGTAGCTAATTACAGGTGCACCTTACCATCTAGATGGCAGCTAATTACAGGTGCACCTTACCATCTAGATGGTAGCTAATTACAGGTGCACCTTACTATCTAGATGGTAGCTAATTACAGGTGCACCTTACCATCTAGATGGTAGCTAATTACAGGTGCACCTTACTAGCTTATACTATATCATACAAGTCTTAGTAAACACAGATTCTAGTTTTCATCCAGTTCACACAGATAGCTGACTGGGCCCTGTTTACACCTCCAAGGAGCCCCCCTCACACAGGAATACACACTCAGAGCCTACTGCCTCGGCCCTGTTTACACCCCCTCACACAGGAATACACACTCAGAGCCTACGAGGCTTTTCTAAAAACTCCACTTGTTTTGCTCACCTCGTTCTTTTTTTAAACTAGGTTCGAGATGTGGTATCCACTCGGCTCGCTGCCACTCAGATCAAAGGTGGGTCCATCTGCTCCGTTCCCGAAGTGTGGTTTCCCTGAGATCCCAAGTGCACGATTTACCCAGAACGTCAGAAGCGGTCACCAAGTGAAGATTCACATCCCCATCACCAAATGTGGTTGTTAATTTCTTTAATATCAAATGAGGAGAGAAACTTATCACACAAGTCAGAATTATTCTTAAACTAAATCTTTATTCACTTAAGGGAGCAGGTCAATACAACACACACATATAAAGTTAATCAATTGAGTGATCTACGATAATGATGGCTGGTTGACGAATCACCCCCAGATGATTCATTGAGAGCCACGAGACAAAAGTACAAAGGTCTTTTATAGCCAAGATACACCCCTTTCAACCTACATGACGAACAACAGATGTATAGAATGGGTCACAAGGTTAAGATTTGTATGAGAGATAGTTATAATTCTCAGCAGACAGTATCTGCTGTAAAAACAGTACTCTTTGTGTAGAGACCAGGGTCTGGCCCTGGGGTCATCTCTCCCTGGTACCATATAGAACAGAAACATTAACTCATGCTCTGGAATGCGGTCTCTTTAGGTTTTATCACCCAAAAGACATTGTAAATCTCCTGTCAGTGTTTTCTCCCAGAGGCCCATCCTCAGTAGAACACACAGACACAATAGTTCTAAGAACCCTCTATTCTGTTGCCTAAAACAACCATTTGATCCATTAAAAGTATTATAACATAATGTTGCAGTTTTGCTCTCAGTGTCCACTGAAAGTTGACTAGTAACAACAACTGGGACATAAAAGACACCCACAATGAGACCCACTAAATCTGCCCAAGAAGAGAAAAACTAAAGAACAACCCACACCAAACTTAAAGACAGGAAGACCCAGTCCCCAATGTCATGCTCTAGTACATTTGGGTTGGCACATCTGAGAATGAACCCTGATATTCTAAAAGAAGGGCAACAACGTCAATATAATTATACCCGAAAATTGTCAGTTGATTACTTAAATAATTATGATGACTAAATGTTACATGAATTGGAAATATGAAATATCAAAACCAAATGTCTGTTCATATGTATTGTATGTATAATATAGAACATAAAGTAATATGTATAAATCACTGATATCGATTAGGGGGGAAATCAGGTTGTTCGTGCTGTTGAAACTAACAACTAAAAAAACACACGGAAATGGGAGATATATTTCACCTCACTGATTAGAGGACAACCTGCAGAAGACAGTCAGCTACATTTTGGAGTGATGCATTTAAATGTAGTGGTCGCTAAACAAAGGAACGCAACACTTATTTGTCATCACTCATCGATATCACGTTGAAATCAATTGTGTGACAGAAGGGATATGAGGTTGCACGTCCTGTTAAAACTAACAGCTCAAAAACCACACGGAATCTGGGAATAATGTGTACATCCCTGGTTAGAGGACAATTTGTAGAAAACAGTTGGCTACATTTAGAAGTGTTGCATTTTGATTCAAGTGGGTCACCAACGTGGTAAGTGTAACAAAAGCTCTTTTTGTGTTAGTAACTTTTTGTTAAATCACATAAATAGTACTCTTTTCATTCAGAGCCTGGATTTTTCCCAAGGCTATATATCCATATCACGCTGAAACCAATTGAATTAGGGTTCTACATTGAGAAACTCCTGAAAATACTCATAGTACAATGTTAAAACATCCTACATTGTGACAATAATTAATTGATATCACAAAATAACTCCTTCATGTATGTATTTTGTCACACTGAACACAGCTATAAGGTTTCTCTCCTGTGTGTGTTCTCTGGTGTACAGTCAGATTGCTAGATGTAGTAAAACTCTTCCCACATTGATCACAGCTATAAGATTTCTCTCCTGTGTGTATTCTCTGGTGTAATGTCAGCTTGCCAGATGTAGTAAAACTCTTCCCACATTGATCACAGCTGTAAGGTTTCTCTCCAGTGTGTGTTCTCTGGTGTGATGTCAGGTGGCCAGATCGACCAAAACTCTTCCCACATTGACCACAGCTATAAGGTTTCTCTCCTGTGTGTGTTCTCTGGTGTAGAGTCAGAATGCTAGATGTAGTAAAACTCTTCCCACATTGACCACAGCTATAAGGTTTCTCTCCTGTGTGTGTTCTCTGGTGTAGAGTCAGAATGCTAGATGTAGTAAAACTCTTCCCACATTGACCACAGCTATAAGGTTTCTCTCCTGTGTGTGTTCTCTGGTGTGATGTCAGGTGGCCAGATCGACCAAAACTCTTCCCACATTGACCACAGCTATCAGGTTTCTCTCCTGTGTGTATTCTCTGGTGTAGAGTCAGAGTGCTAGATTGACTAAAACTCTTCCCACATTGACCACAGCTATAAGGTTTATCTCCTGTGTGTGCTCTCTGGTGTGATGTCAGGTGGTCAGATCGACCAAAACTCTTCCCGCATTGACCACAGCTATAAGATTTCTCTCCTGTGTGTATTCTCTGGTGTAGAGTCAGAGTGCTAGATTGACCAAAACTCTTCCCACATTGACCACAGCTATAAGGTTTCTCTCCTGTGTGTGTTCTCTGGTGTGATGTCAGGTGGCCAGATCGACCAAAACTCTTCCCACATTGACCACAGCTATAAGGTTTCTCTCCTGTGTGTATTCTCTGGTGTGATGTCAGGCTGGTTGACTGAGTAAAACTCTTCCCACATTGAACACAGCTATAAGGTTTCTCTCCTGTGTGTGTTCTCTGGTGTAATGTCAGCTTGCCAGATGTAGTAAAACTCTTCCCACATTGATCACAGCTATAAGGTTTCTCTCCTGTGTGTATTCTCTGGTGCACTGTCAGATCTCTAGATGCACCAAAACTTTTCCCACATTGACCACAGCTATACGATTTCTCTCCTGTGTGTATTCTCTGGTGTTGAGTCAGCTGGCCAAATGTAGTACATCTCTTCCCACATTGACCACAGCTATAAGGTTTCTCTCCTGTGTGTGTTCCCTGATGAATTTTAATGCCTGATGAGGTGAATCTCTTCCCACAGTCAGAGCAGCAGTGAGGTTTCTTCCCTGTGGATCTCTGCTGGTGTTTCTTGAGGTGTTCTGGCCTGGAGAGACTCTTCTCTGCCTCGTCAGCATCATGAGGTTGTTGAGGCTCCGCAAAGGAACCACAATAGTCGCGTCTCTCTCCTGTGTGAACGACAAAGTGTGACCGATGGTTAAAGGCCAACAACAGCAGAAATTCACTGTAAAAGGTTATGCCAACAGAGTAGCCATGATGTTGTACAACAATTGACGTCTGTAATAAATGTTCAAATTATTTGACAATTGTCTTAAAATGAGCAACAATAGTCATATTTTGTCTTGTTTTCACATTAGTAGTAACATCGATGATTGTAGGATAGAAATAATCTTGATGTGATTGGCCTGACTGAAACATGGCTTAAGCCTGATGAATTTACTGTGTTAAATGAGGCCTCACCTCCTGGTTACACTAGTGACCATATCCCCCGTGCATCCCGCAAAGGCGGAGGTGTTGCTAACATTTACGATAGCAAATTTAAATTTACAAAAAAAAAAAAAAAAATAGTTTGTCTTTTGAGCTTCTAGTCATGAAATCTATGCAGCCTACTCAATCACTTTTTATAGTTACTGTTTACAGGCCTCCTGGGCCGTATACAGCGTTCCTCACTGAGTTCCCTGAATTCCTATCGGACCTTGTAGTCATGGCAGATAATATTCTAATTTTTTGTGACTTTAATATTCACATGGAAAAGTCCACAGTCCCACTCCAAAAGGCTTTCGGAGCCATCATCGACTCAGTGGGTTTTGTCCAACATATCTCCAGACCTAGTCACTTCCCCAGTCATACTCTGGACCTAGTTTTGTCTCATGGAATAAATGTTGTGGATCTTAATGTTTTTCCTCATAATCCTGGACTATCGGACCGCCATTTTATTACGTTTGCAATCGCAACAAATAATCTGCTCAGACCCCAACCAAGGAGCATCAAAAGTCATGCTATACATTCTCAGACAACCCAAAGATTCCTCGATGCCCTTCCAGACTCCCTCTGCTTACTCAAGGACGTCAGAGGACAAAAATCAGGTAACCACCTAACAGAGGAACTCAATTTAACCTTGCGCAATACTCTAGATGCAGTCGCACCCCTAAAAACTAAAAACATTTGTCATAAGAAACTAGCTCCCTGGTATACAGAAAATACCCAAGCTCTGAAGCAGGCTTCCAGACAATTGGAACGGAAATGGCGCCACAACAAACTGGAAGTCTTCCGGCTAGCTTGGAAAGACAGTACCGTGCAGTACCGAAGAGCCCTCAGTACTGCTCGATCATCCTACTTTTCCAACTTAATTGAGGAAAATAAGAACATCAGGAGTTTCACCCAGTTGATAGTTGATACAATGTTTAAAAGTTCGTTGTAGACAGGCCATGCGTAGCCAATGTGATTTATAAGATATTTATTTTTATCAGGATATTTTGTACCTGCAGGCCACAACGATAAAATGTTTGGGCTTTATGTATGTTATTTAAAAAAACTTAGCAATGGCAATAAAAAATTGTATTTATAATTTTCATTTAAATAGAATGTAGATTAACCACAGAGAATTATGTTGAGATACAAAGACTACTATAAATTAAACTGTTCCAGTAAAATGTGAATATGAAAATCATAACTGGCACCAGATCAGTAGAAATTGTCAGATAAATTAGCACCAAATGGAGAAAGGTTGCCGACTGCTGGTGTAGCCTATTACCAGAAACCATTGGACTATAACATCAAAATTTACGAAGGCCAGCAGCAGCGGGAGGAGTAGGCTAAGGAAGAAGTTTTTCTGATGGTTAGGCTATCTTGTTTTAGAGGGGTGTCATCAATAGCCCATAATGACAAAGTGAAAACAGATAATAAACAGAAATACCTTATTTACATAAGTATTCAGACCCTTTGCTATGAGACTCAAAATTGCTTTCAGGTGCATCTTGTTTCCATTAATCATCCTTGAGATGTATCTACAACTTGTTCAGAGTCCACCTGTAGTCAATTAAATAAATTCAATTGATTGGATATGATTTGGAAGGCACACACCTGTTTATATATGGTCCCACAAATGACAATGCATGTCAGAGCGAAAACCAAGCAATGAGGTCGAAGGAACTGTCCCAAGAGGTCCTAGATAGGATTGTGTCAAGGCACAGATCTGGGGAAGAGTACCAAAAAAAAATCTGCAGCATTGAAGGTCCCTAAGAACTCAGTGGCCTCCATCATTTTTAAATGGAATACTCTGCCTAGAGCTGGTCACCTCCCCCAATCGCTCAGTTTGGACAGAAGGGTCTTGGTCAGGGAGGTGACCAAAAACCTGATGGTCACTCTGACAGAGCTCCAGAGATCCTCTGTGGAGATGGAAGAACCTTCCAGAAGGACAACCATCTCTGCAGCACTCCACCAATCAGACCTTTAAGGTAGAGTGGCCAGATGGAAACCACTCCTCAGTAAAAGGCACATAACAGCCTGCTCGGAGTTTGCCAAAAGGCACCTTAAGGACTCTCAGACCATGAGAAACAAGATTTGCTGGCTTGATGAAAGCAAGATGGAACTGTTTGGCCTGAATGCCAAGAGTCACGTCTGGAGGAACCCTGGTACCATCCCTACGGTGAAGCATGATGCTGTGGAGATGTTTTTAACAAAATGTGGAAAAAGTCAAGGGGTCTGAATACTTTCCGAATGCACTGTATACAGCAACACCTCCCCTATAAGCATTCCTGTCATTTCTGTAGATGTTATATCCCTGTATTGCTACTGCTGGATCAAAGGAATTATCTCAGTGAGTTTCAGAGATGAACAGTACAGTGCATTCCAAATTCAATTGGCAGGCAAGTAAACAAAAACGTTTTCAAATAAAAACTATTCCAGAAAATGTCAAAGCGTATATAACGCCCGTCCAAGAGACTGTCGACCAATCGCGTTCACATTGTCATGCTGTGACACGCAGTTCCTAAGCTAATTCTCACAAAATCCCTTTTTAAAGTCAGGGTATGAGTCGAGAAACATGCCTATTGTCCTTGAAAGTACGTAATGAAAGTACATGAAAGTACGTAACGTCACAATTGCAAAGCTATACGATATTACAGAGAACAAGTAATTCATGCCAATGTTCTTTTCTTTTAGCTATTAATACGAATGGAAAGGAGTTTCCAATATCCTAATTTCTTAAAGTATTTCTGGTGATAGCTAGTGATAGTGATACACAAGCTAGGTCTATTTGAAACATTGCCATCCCATGGCAGCATTTACCAGCCACCAGGTTCAGAAGCTTTAAAACCACATAAAAAATATTATATTTTTGCCCAAAGTTAAGATATAAATTATTCAAACTGAACATAATTCATGCTGGTTATTATTTAAGGCTATTTTAGTTTGAGTCAAAGATAGTTTTGGAATAGTTTCATTTTTCAAACAGGTTTATTATTTTATTTCAGTTTACTAAATAGTTTTCCCTTAATTATTTTTTCTATAATAAGCATGGAGGTTTTCCCTATCAACCAGTCATAAGTACTGGCGATAAAGCGCCTCGTAACCTAGCTGGGAATGGGACAAACGGAACCCTTCTGTGGTAACAGACAGGGGCGATTTGCAATCAAATCTAATTCCCAGGAATGGGGTTCATATGAACCACAGAGACTGTGTGTGGGATAATAACATGGCCCTGTCCAACCCTGCTTGTTCCCTCGACTCCGCTACCAACCACCAATCTCCAACAGGGCCCTTAACCTGTATCACTAGACACCTCATAGTGAGCTACAGGTAGGAATCAGCAATGAATCCCAATAATGAGACACCTCTGGGGAGGGGACAAATGGAACCCTTCTGTGGTAACAGACAGTTTGGTGGCGATTTTATGAATTGTTCAGCAGTCTTATGGCTTAGGGGTAGAAGCTGTTGAGGAGGCTTTTGGTTCTAGACTTGGTGCTGCAGGTACCACTTGCCGTGCGTTAGCAGAGAAAACAGTCTGACGTATAATCTAGTGGACGGGACGCTCCTTCAACAACAACAGCTAGTCAGACACCTCCGTAGCTTTCTAGCAAACATAGTTACAACATTCACCCGCTTTACACTGTTTGGTGTATATTAGTCGCTGTGTATTAAACACACTTCTGTCGTATGTACTTGTTAGCCCATTTAATTATATATTCACGTTGTTTGTCAGCTAGCTGGTTTGCTAAGTTAGCTTAGAACTAGGCTAGTCGCTAATGCTAGCTAGCTAAGGCATTTTATCACTTGTTAACGTTTTGTTGATGGTCCACTCTTGATGTTCTACACGTTAACAGTGTAGCTTCAGCCATTCCTACAGAACAACATTAAAGTGTAGAACCCCTTTACTGCATATTGGTTCAACGACTGCAGAGACGGTACTTACTGGTGTTAAACAGATCTCCAACCTCCTCTTCTTCGTCCTTCTCCTCTTTCAATGTGACAGTCATCTCCCCCGCCTCCTCTTTCACTCCAAAAACTGCTCTCTCCTCTTTCTCTTCCTCCTCTTCTTTTATTGTAACATCCTCCTCCTCTTTCACTCTGAACGCGTCTTCCTCTTCTTTCACTGTAACGTCTTTCTCTTCTTCTTTCACGGTAACAGTCTCTACTTGTTTTTGTATTGTAACATCTTTCTCTTCCTCTTCCTCTTTAACGAGAGCTTCTTTCTCCATCCAGCAGACCTCTTCTTTAGCAGGAGAGTAGCTTAGTGAACTCATGGTCGGAGATAATAGCTAGCTAGCATTAGCGACTAGCCTAGTTCTAAGCTAACTTAGCAAACCAGCTAGCTGACAAACAACGTAAATATATAATTAAATGTGCCAACAAGTACATACGACAGAAGTGTGTTTAATACACAGCGCCTAATATACACCAAAACAGTGTAAAGCGGGTGAATGTTGTAGCTATGTTTGCTAGAAAGCTACGGAGGTGTCTGACTAGCTGTTGTTGTTGAAGGAGCGTCCCGTCCACTAGATTATACGTCACACTGGCAGCGTCGCCTGAACCTAAAAGACGCACATCGCCATCTGCTGACTGGAGTGGGTAACGCAGTTGAGGAACCAAAAGTTTATTTTCATTTATTTCATAAAAGTTTAATATTATATTAAGTCGTTCAATGAGAAGCATGTGTTGATTGATTCGTGTTTAATGAGTGAGAGTTTAAAACAACCTTTACACCCACTACATAGTTGCATTGAACCATATTTCTGACATGGATGATTTTAACCCCAGAGGCATATCTTTTATCATAGCCAAAATATGGTTTATTCAATTCTTCCATTTTTTCATGACTTTGTCAATCAACTTATTCTTATTAAATCTAAATCATGGTTTAGTGTTTCTGTATCAATATGGACTTTTAACAAATTCAAATCCTTTGGAGTCATTTTGACCCCAGCCAAAAGCACCTTTGATAAATAGGACGTTTATTGAAAATCGAAATCAAATCACATTTTATTGGTCACATACACGTGTTTAGCAGATGTTATTGTGGGTGTAGTGAAATGCTTGTGGTTCTAGCTCCGACAGTGCAGTAATATCTAACAAGTAATATCTAACAATTTCACTACCCAATACACACAAATCTAAGTATTTGAATCTAGGTTTCTCTGTAGACATGATTCATCCCGCCAGATGGTGGAGGGGCACCTGTATCAGTGGTTTTGACCAGATAGACACCTGCAGACACACAGTATAGTGCCTCCCATGTACTCTCCTAAGATTGGACTTTTCTATACCACGTATCACGTGACTGTGTACAAAACTGCTAATGGTAGAAAACTCTGCCAGCTGTATACAGTGCTTTCGTTAAGTATTCAGACCCCTTCACCCTTTCCACATTCAGTTACATTACAGCCTTATTCTAAAATGGAATATTTTTCCCCTCATCAATCTACACACAATACCCCATAATGACATCACAATACCACATAATGACAAACCAAAAACAGGTTTGTAAACATTTTTGCAATTGTATTTACTTAAGTATTAAGACCCTTTGCTATGAGACTCGAAATTGAGCTCAGATGCATCCTGATTCCATTGATCATCCTTGAGATGTTTCTCCAGCTTGATTGGAGTCCACTTGTGGTAAATTCAATTGATTAGACATGATTTGGAGAGGCACACACCTGTCTATATAAAGTCCCACAGTTTACAGTGCATGTGTCGTGGTAATTTCCTGTATTACTCAATAAAGAGAGAGAGCCAACCACACACAAGTCAGAGTTAAATTATATATTCCATCTTTAATATATATACAAGCTTCACCAAAGCCCTTTTTTGACTCTCAGATCAATTCAGTGTCTATAAATGAATTCTCTGAGAGTGCTTACAAAACAATTCTTAGTTTCCTTTATAGCCAAGATACACCCCTCTCAACTTACAAAGAATCCTTTACCCGAAAGAGGAGTATCCTATCGCTAGACAGCATCAGCTATAAATCATTGTTCAGTTTGATCTCCCAAGACAAGGTTTAAATCTCATGCTTGATACTTCACTGTCTACCAAAACATTACCTCATCCAATGGCATATATCAATTGTCATTTCTAGATATTCCCAAACCTGGACAAACTCAAAATCAGACAGTGAGCCTCTTCGGTCAAATACTAGGTCAAGATAAGGGCAACCTCAGACGGGAAATACAATTGGTTCCAAACACTGCCAAACTCCTTCCCCCTATGAGAAAAGTAGGGAGTGACTGGCGTACAGACATTGTATGAGATAACTAACTGGTTCCCCAATTAATAACTCCATCCCGTCACATGGTTTAGGAATAGTTACAGACACGTTCCCATAAGAAAACAACGTTCCCATAAGAAAACAACTGTCCTCCTCCCCTTCTGATATTCTACTTAGCACCACATGGTTTAACATATACATTGACTTATGAAGACAAGCCTGACCTCTCCCCTCTCTGTCCCCAAGTTCCTAATCCCGAGCTCAGAAGATTCTAATGACAAGTATCTCACAAGCATATGATGACAATAACATCTTATCTATCTATGTTACCTAGCTACATCTGATTCTGCCACGACACGTCAGAGCAAAAACCAAGCCATGAGGTCAAAGGAATTGTCCGTAGAGCTCTGAGACAAGAATGTGTTGAGGCACAGATCTGGAGAAAAGGTACCAAAAAATGTATGCAGCATTGAAGGTCCCCAAGAACACAGTGTCCGCCCTCATTCTTAACTGGAATAAGTTAGGAACCACCATTACTCTTCCTAGAGCTGGCCGCCCGGCCAAACGGAGAAATCGGGGGAGAAGGGCCTTGGTCAAGGAGGTGACCAAAAACTCGATGGTCACTCTGACAGAGCTCCAGAGTTCCTCTGTGGAGATGGGAGAACCTTCCAGAAGGACAATCATCTCTACAGTACTCCAACAAATCAGGCCTTTATGGTAGAGACCAGACGGAAGCTACTCCTCAGTAAAAGGCACATGACAGCCCGCTTGGAGTTTGCCAAAAGGCACCTAAAGGACTCTAACCATGAGAGACAAGATTCTCTGGTCTGATTAAACCAACTCTTTGGCCTGAATGTCATGTGTCATGTCTGGAGAAAGTCGGTACCATCCCGGTGAAGCGGTGGTCATGGCAACATCATGCTGTGGAGATGTTTCTCAGCAGCAGTGCAAATTGTCCGCTGGTTTTGGTGTAATTTCTCACCCATTTTGTCAGTAGGAGAGTTAATTTCCCCTCAGGCACACACATTAGTTGATTGTTATTATGAAGGTCATTTGTATAGAATGTACTTTTCCCCACTCATTCACCCCATCTCTTTACATTGCTTATTTATATGTGGTGACCTGACTGCGTCCAGACTGTCAAAGGCCCATCCTGGTAGATCTGAACCTAATTCAGCTTGGAGTGATCAGATGACAGAAGTCACATTTAGGTGCCAGGTGTAACTGAGGCCATAGATGCTCCATATCCATTACTTTGAGTGTTTTATATAATATGACTAAATATGTTTCTTTCTGTGTTGCAGGGGCAGTCAAGAAATGGAACGGCAAGGCCACAGAACATGACATAAGCAGAGCTGTGGGAGACCACCTCAAGCCCCTGGTAGAGCCGGGGGTGGTGTTTACCACTCCACCACCAGAGCTGTGGGAGACCACCTCAAGCCCCTGGTAGAGCCGGGGGTGGTGTTTACCACTCCACCACCAGAGCTGTGGGAGACCACCTCAAGCCCCTGGTAGAGCCGGGGGTGGTGTTTACCACTCCACCAGCAGAGCTGTGGGAGACCACCTCAAGCCCCTGGTAGAGCCAGGGGTGGTGTTTACCACTCCACCACGCCTTCTGCAGGCTGGAAAAGTGGGATAGATACTGTTTTTCATACTAAGATGGAGGGTCTGTTGATTGGTCAGTCATTGGGTTCATTTGTTGAAATCAAATCAAGCTTTATTTATACAGCACATTTCAGACATGGATGCAACACAATGGCTTCACAGGAGAAAACAATGAAAATAAACAGAAATACTTAGTACACAAAAATAACAGGATAAAAAAAACAGAAGATTAACTGAAAGACCAATGAGCATTCTAAGGAAATGCCATTGATTAAAACACGAATTGAAAGCAATATCCAACCCAAAATATAAGCTTGTTTTTTAGGAGGGGTTCTCAAAGACACTATGGGGGTGTCGACTGAAAGTTGACTAGTAACAACAACTGGGACATAAAAGACACCCACCATGAGACCCACTAAATCTGCCCAAGAAGAGGCAAACAACAGAAAAACCCACAACAAACTTAAAGACAGGAAGCAAACCAAAAAGGTGGAGCAACTAAAGGTGTTGACTCTCCACATCTTTTAAGACAACTGGAGCACTGGGCCAGACACTCTTAAATAGAACCTGGACCAGCTCAGGTGAAACACCTTCCCACTAACGAGATGGACAAGCCAGCACAGGTGTAACACATACTGACTAACGAGATAACACCAATCAATGCGCCCTACGTGCTAACGAGCTATACATGCTAAAGTCCAACCTCAAACCATAAATGGAAAAACCAAAGACTAACTAACACCTTAAGAGTTTGCTCACCAACAACAGAAAACAACTTTCATTTCACATTATAATCAACTACAATGCTTCACCGTCACCAATATAAACATGGTGTCTGTCTACTGGCAAACAATTAAAAACAATATTTATTTTTTATTATTCCCACAAAGATTTTTCTTTCTATAGCTTCTAGAACTCTCGTCTTCCTAAAACCCACTAGCTTCTAGAACTCTGGTCCCCTTGGAACGAGCCCAAACAAAACTCATCTCCAATACGGAAAAACGTGCAGTAAAAATAAACTGTGATCCATAACAACGCACTGGCTAAACGCAAAACACAAAACATTTTGACTGCCCCCCTTGAGACAATCAGCAACCAGGTTGTTCTCACCACGGACATTTTTATTTATTTATTTATTTACCGTTATTTTACCAGGTAAGTTGACTGAGAACACATTCTCATTTGCAGCAACGACCTGGGGAATAGTTACAGGGGAGAGGAGGGGGATGAATGAGCCAATTGTAAACATGTCTGATTTCAAGAGGAAACTCCTGCAATATCCGTAGTAACTTTCCACCTCACTGCAGAGCTTCTCTCTCTATTCAGAGTTCACTCGATAGGCATGTTGTTGGATCGGGGCCCAGTCCCGAATGTTAGGCATGTTGTTGGATCGGGGCCCAGTCCCCAATGTCATGCTCTAGTACATTTGGTTTGGCACATGTGAGAATGAACCCTGATATTCTAAAAACAGGGCAACAATGTCAATATAATTGTACCCAAAAAACTGTCAGTTGGTTGCATGAATAATTTTCATTACTAAATGTTACATGAAATGTAAATATGAAATATTTGGTTGCATAGTATTATTTTCAACAGCTTTTCAATTACATTTTGCTAGGTGGGATGGCCTCAATGTCAAAACACAGTTTTAACGTGTCCAAATCAATAACCAATATGCAGAAACAGTTTGGGATAAATTGAAAACCTAACATGTGGTATATACACAAACATCTGCCACAATAATTGTCTTTTTTAAAAACAAGCTCCTTATAAACTTCACAAGCACCAAAAACACTGTTGTTTTGACAAGTAGCAATAAATCACCGATATCGATTAGGGGGGAAATCCGGTTGTACGTGCTGTTGAAACTAACAACAAACAAAAAAACATGGAAATGGGAGATATATTTTAGCTCACTGGTTAGAGGACAACCTGTAGAAGACAGTCAGCTAAGACTTACAGCTATAAGGTTTCTCTCCTGTGTGTGTTCTCTGGTGTCTAGTTAGATAGCGAGAAGTAGAAAAACTCTTCCCACATTGATCACAGCTAAACAGATTCTCTCCTGTGTGTGTTCTATGGTGTATATTTAGATAGGTAGAAGTAGAAAAACTCTTCCCACATTGATCACAGCTATAAGGTTTCTCTCCTGTGTGTGTTCTATGGTGTATAGTTAGATAGCTAGAAGTAGAAAAACTCTTCCCACATTGATCACAGCTAAACGGTTTCTCTCCTGTGTGTGTTCTCTGGTGCACTGTCAGAGAGCTAGATTGACTAAAACTCTTCCCACATTGACCACAGCTAACAGGTTTCTCTCCTGTGTGTGTTCTATGGTGTATATTTAGATAGCCAGAAGTAGAAAAACTCTTCCCACATTGATCACAGCTAAAAGGTTTCTCTCCTGTGTGTGTTCTATGGTGTATAGTTAGATAGCTAGAAGTAGAAAAACTCTTCCCACATTGATCACAGCTAAACGGTTTCTCTCCTGTGTGTGTTCTCTGGTGCACTGTCAGAGAGCTAGATTGACTAAAACTCTTCCCACATTGACCACAGCTATAAGGTTTCTCTCCTGTGTGTAGTCTCTGGTGCACTGTCAGATAGCCAGATCGAACAAAACTCTTCCCACATTGATCACAGCTAAACGGTTTCTCTCCTGTGTGTATTCTCTGGTGCACTGTCAGATCTCCAGATTGACTAAAACTCTTCCCACATTGACCACAGCTAAGCGGTTTCTCTCCTGTGTGTGTTCTCTGGTGTATATTTAGATGGCTAGAAGAAGAAAAACTCTTCCCACATTGATCACAGCTAAATGGTTTCTCTCCTGTGTGTATTCTCTGGTGCACTGTCAGATCTCCAGATTGACTAAAACTCTTCCCACATTGACCACAGCTATAAGGTTTCTCTCCTGTGTGTATTCTCTGGTGCACTGTCAGATCTCCAGATTGACTAAAACTCTTCCCACATTGACCACAGCTATAAGGTTTCTCTCCTGTGTGTGTTCTCTGGTGTGAAGTCAGCTGGCTAGATTTAACAAAACTCTTCCCACATTGAGCACAGCTATATGGTTTCTCTCTTGTGTGAATTCTTTGATGTATTTTAAGTTTTACTGAGGAGTTTAATCTCTTCCCACAGTCAGAGCAGCGGTGAGATTTCTTCCCTGTGGGTCTCTGCGGGTGTTTCTTGAGGTGTTCTGATGTGGAGAGACTCTTCTCTGCCTCTTCAGCATCATGTTGTTGTTGAGGCTCCCCAGAGGATCCACTATAGTCCCGTATCTCTCCTGTGTGAACAACAAAGTCAGACAGACGGTTTATTAAGGCCCACAACAGTAGAAATCCACTGTTTATTTGAGGTGAAAGGTGATGCCCAGAGCGTACCCATGAAGTTGTACAACAATTGATGTCTGTTAAATTATTTTATAATTGTCTTAAGACAGTCAAGACCTAAGCAGTGTGCCAGACGACCTTTGGTCTCCAAAAAAGGACCCCTCTGTGTTCTGTGCTAAAATGGCAGCGATGCACATGCATTGTAATTGTAAAGCTCGTTTGAATCTCCTATATGTTTGTGTTATTGTCGGAAAATGCTCTATAGCTAGCTTTGCCATCAGCCTGAAACTGAGGGTTTGTACATTAAGTGTTTAACAAATTGGCCCATAACTTCACCTAACAACAACATAGACCTACTGTAGGACCCATAACGTCACCTAACAATAACATAGACCTACTGTAGGACCCATAACTTCACCTAACAACAAGATAGACCTACTGTAGGACCCATAACTTCACCTAACAACAACATAGACCTACTGTAGGACCCATAACTTCACCTAACAATAACATAGACCTACTGTAGGACCCATAACTTCACCTAACAATAACATAGACCTACTGTAGGACCCATAACTTTACCTAAAACAACATAGACCTACTGTAGGACCCATAACTTCACCTAACAATAACACAGACCTACTGTAGGACCCATAACTTCACCTAACAACAACATAGACCTAGGACTATAAATCATTTAATATTTCAGGTGAAACTTGGAAACTAAAATGTCTGTCATGACATTTCTTAACCTTTTGTCAATAGGGGGAGCTGTTAGCATTATTTTTTTTTTTACATTTCCAAATTAAACTGCCTCGTACTCAATTCTTGATCGTACAATATGCATATTATTGTTATTATTGGATAGAAAACAGTCTATAGTTTCTATAGGAGTTGAAATTTTGTCTCTGAGTGGTACAGAACAATTTTTACAGCACTTTTCATGACAGGGTTCAGATTTCAGAAATTTTTACCTCTGATCTGGGGTCTGTTTATAAGGCCACAGTGAATGCTATGAAGAAACCGACACTACCTACGTCTTCCTCTGGGTGTCTGTACGTCATCACGTTTTCAATGAACTCGATGGGACGTTCACAGCCATTATAAATGACAAAAATGTACAGAGACCCCTCTTTCTCAACGTGCGCCTCAAGCGTGAAGGCCATCGGACCTGCCTCGTTCCAAATCGTTTTCTAACCAGCATTATTTCTCCGGTCATGTTTTCAGTCGTTATAGTTGTTAAAAACATCATAAGGTAGTTAATTTGAAACGTTTTATAGCAATTTATATCCGTTTAGTGCGATTCTGAGGAATGTATTTGTCGTGCACTTTCTAGCTTTGGGAACGTTTCGCGGTCTCGGTCGTTGTTAGTGGACATTTCGAAGGACAGAGGACATCTATCGACCAAAAGACGTTTATAACATAGAAAGGATACATTGCCCAAGAATATGATGGAAGATCAGCTCAAAGTAAGCAATATTTAATATGATAAACCGTGTTTCTGTCGGAATATTTTAAACGCATTTTTCGCCATTTTGTTTTGTATAGCTTCACTTGGCCAACCCTGTATTGAAAAGTAAGGATAATTTTAAAAATGTAAATCAGCGGTTGCATTAAGAACTAATTTGTCTTTCGATTCCTGTCAACCCTGTATTTTTTAGTCAAGTATATGATTAGCTTTTAATTAAACTAGATCACTCTGATAGATGACGTCAGACATATTGAGGCTTGATTTCCTAGTATTTTCATTGTGTAACCACGGTTTTGTATGGCTAAATATGCACCTTTTCGAACAAACTGTATATGTATGTTGTAAAATGATGTTACAGGAGTGTCATCGGAAGAATTCTGAGAAGGTTAGTGAAAAAAATAATATCTTTTGGCGGTGATTACGTTATAGCGCTCTTTGGCTGGAATCGATGCTCTGGTAACGTTTTCACATGTAGTATGCTAACTTATCGATTTATTGTGTTTTCGCTGTAAAACGCTTAGAAAATCTGAAATATTGTCTGGAATCACAAGATCTGGGTCTTTCCATTGCTATGCTTTGTCTATTCTTATGAAATGTTTTATGATGAGTAAATTGGTCATACACGTTGCTCTATCTAGTAATTCTAGTGGATTTGTGATGGTCGGTGCAATTGTAAACTGTGATTTCTACCTGAAATATGCACTTTTTTCTAACAAAAACTATCCTATACCATGAATATGTTATCAGACTGTCATCTGATGGTTTTTTTTATAGGTTATTGGCTATCAATATCTTAGTTGAGCCGAATTGGTGATAGCACCTGAAGGAGTAAGAAACTGATGGAGTTAGAATAGTGGTGTATTTTGCTAACGTGTTTAGCTAATAGATTTACATATTTTGTCTTCCCTGTAAAACATTTAAAAAATCTGAAATGGTGGCTTTATTCACAAGATCTGTATCTTTCATCTGGTGTCTTGGACTTGTGATTTAATGATATTTAGATGCTACTATCTACTTCTGAAGCTATGCTATCTATGCTAATCAGTGTGTGGGGGGTGGGGGGTGCTCCCGGATCCGGGTTTCTGAGGCAGTAAAAGTTAACCTGATCACTAGATAATTTTGTGAATAATCCCACTAGGCTACTCTGTAATGTGTTGTCATTCTAAATGTCCTGAATAAAGGAAAATAGCTCTGTGTGTTGTACAACAGCCTATCCATCAAGGAACAGTTCTCTACACATTATGAGCTAAGTATCTCTGTGTCCAAACAGACTAACGAGAGCCTACAGTAAATCAAGCAGACAATAACACATTGTCTGCTTGAGGTCGACCGATTATGATTTTTCAACGCCGATACCGATTATTGGAGGGCCAAAAAAGCCGATAACGATTAATCGGCCGATTTAAAAAAAAAATGTTTTTATTTATTTGTAATAATGACAATTACAACAATACTGAATTAACACTTATTTTAACTTAATACATCAAAATCAATTTAGCCTCAAATAAATAATGAAACATGTTCAATTTGGTTTAAATATTGCAAAAACAAAGTGTTGGAGAAGAAAGTAAAAGTGCAATATGTGCCATGTAAGAAAGCTAACGTTTAAGTTCCTTGCTCAGAACATGAGAACATATGCAAGCTGGTGGTTCCTTTTAACATGAGTCTTCAATATTCCCAGGTAAGAAGTTTTAGGTTGTAGTTATTATAGGAATTATAGGACTATATAGCTTCCGTCCCTCTCCTCGCTCCTCCCTGGGCTCGAACCAGGAACACATCGACAACAGCCACTCTCAAAGTAGCGTTACCCATGCAGAGCAAGGGGAACAACCTCTCCAAGGCTCAGAGCGAGTGACGTTTGAAACGCTATTAGCGCGCACCCCGCTAGCTAGCCATTTCACATCGGTTACACCAGCCTCATCTCGGGAGTTGATAGGCTTGAAGTCATAAACAGCGCAATGTTTGACGCACAACAAAGAGCTGCTGGCAAAACGAACGAAAGTGCTGTTTGAATGAATGCTTACGAGCCTGCTGCTGCCTACCACCGCTCAGTCAGATACTTAGATGCTTGTATGCTTGTATGCTCAGTCAGATTATATGCAACGCAGGACACGCTAGATAATATCTAGTAATATCATCAACCATGTGTAGTTAACTAGTGATTATGATTGATTGTTTTTTATAAGATAAGTTTAATGCTAGCTAGCAACTTACCTTGGCTTACTGCATTCGCGTAACAGGCAGTCTCCTTGTGGAGTGCAACGAGAGGCAGGTGGTTATAGCGTTGGACTAGTTAACTGTAAGGTTGTAAGATTGGATCCCCCGAGCGGACAAGGTGAAAATCTGCCGTTCTGCCCCTGAACATGGCAGTTAACCCACCATTCCTAGGCCGTCATTGAAAATAAGAATGTGTTCTTAACCGACTTGCCTAGTTAAATTAAGATTAAATAAAGGTGTTAAAAAAACGGCCAAATCGGTGTCCGAAAATACAGATTTCCGATTGTTATGAAAACTTGAAATCGGCCCTAATTAATCGGTCGACCTCTAGTCATAATGATAGTTTAACCAGGTTTCTAGGATATATATAGTATATTCTAGAATTCATCCATGATGTCATAATGATAGTTTAACCAGGTTTCTAGGATATATAGTATATTCTAGAATTCATCCATGATGTCATAATGATAGTTTAACCAGGTTTCTAGGCTATATAGTATATTCTAGAATTCATCCATGATGTCATAATGATAGTTTAACCAGGTTTCTAGGCTATATAGTATATTCTAGAATTCATCCATGATGTCATAATGATAGTTTAACCAGGTTTCTAGGCTATATAGTATATTCTAGAATTCATCCATGATGTCATAATGATAGTTTAACCAGGTTTCTAGGATATATAGTATATTCTAGAATTCATCCATGATGTCATAATGATAGTTTAACCAGGTTTCTAGGATATATAGTATATTCTAGAATTCATCCATGATGTCATAATGATAGTTTAACCAGGTTTCTAGGCTATATAGTATATTCTAGAATTCATCCATGATGTCATAATGATAGTTTAACCAGGTTTCTAGGATATATAGTATATTCTAGAATTCATCCATGATGTCATAATGATAGTTTAGCCAGGTTTCGACCTCTAATTACAAACATCAATTTGTTAGGGATGTTGGATCCAAGCATGTCATGAATGTCCTGCTTAATATAATGTTTGTGTCATCATCGCAAATCAACCGCTTTGTACTTAAAAAACCCTTCAACCAGTAAAATGCTCTTTGTCTAGCTTTTCCATCAGCCTGACAATGAGGGTTTGTACACTGTTTGCCAAATTGGCCCATAACTTCACCAAACAACAAATAAAGGAAAATAGCTCTGTGTGTTGTACAATAGCCTATCCATCAAGGAACAGTTCTCTACACATTATGAGCTAAGTATCTCTGTATGCAAACAGACTAACGAGACCCTACTGTAAATCAAGCAGACAATAACATTATAAACACCAATTTGTTAGGTATTTTGGATCCAACGTGGAGCACGGCATAACTGTCTTTACCAGAGTAATGAATGAAGAAGCACTTTGGTTGTTGTTGCATGTCGTGATGTTTGTCATTTGACTGGCATTCAGAAAATGATTTCCTGGATCAGCTGATGATAGTTGAACATGTGACTAACTAAACAGCTACAGTATTAAGTATTATGTGTAATTATTGAAAAACCATGTTAATGACAGTATCCATTTGGGCGTTGTCAATAAAGCTAAGGGGACTTTCAGTTAGAACCATTGGATTTAGCAAACTCTGAAATGATTTAGGATTTCTGTTCCCATGAAAACTGTTTTCCCAGCGTAACATAGAGACACTAAATGTGACGTAGTTAGAGAGCATTTCAGAGATCTGAATACAAAAAAACTGTCCGACAGCAATATTCAGTATTTAAGTTGAAGTTCATCATATGACAAGCTTAACGTTATGACTATAACTACTGTTCCCTGAAGGAGGGAAAATAGGTACAACATACTATCATATCCACGCCTCGCTGGAATCCCCGCCTTCCACAGGTGATGAGCGTGAGGCTTGGATTTTATTCCTTAAATTTAATACCGCTCTTCACCACCCCAGGAAAGGGCGGGGACAAACAGGTGTTGTACCTCGTTTCTCTCCTTCAGGGAAGTGTAATTATAATCAAAGTTACACTCCCTTTCAGTCAGTCAACTTCGGAACAACATACTATGGGGAAATACAATCATTCCCCAGCCGACCCAAACGGATACTAAATGAAACGGCCCCTGGCAGACCACCTAGCCCTGACCCTACAAGATGTGTCAGTTGTCAATTTATTAATTGTGTTTTGTTTGAAACACTCCTGTCAATGTTGAGTAAGGACGCACACCTGATTACCCATATAGTAGTAGGACTAGTCTACCTGGCCGGCACACAAATGTAGGCCTATAAATGTGCCCATTTGGGGATGTCTGATAGTATTTCTGATTGTCTTAACGCTGAACCACTAATGAGTTGTGGAGCTTCTCAAAGTAATTTCTTCTTCACATCCAAACAGCAAGTAAACAAAGTCTAATCACAATCAATTGCGAATGACAATAGTTCCTCAAAGTATTTTTGTAAAATATTTCCAGCTCTCGCCATTTCGATAAACACACGGCATAATATTAATAATTATGCTCCCTCTGGTCGGGTTGTGTTGACGACCGGCTCCCTCTGGTCGGGTTGTGTTGACGACCGGCTCCCTCTGGTCGGGTTGTGTTGACGACCGGCTCCCTCTGGTCAGGTTGTGTTGACGAGTGGCTCCCCCTAGTTATGACTTCGAGTCATTTGTGTGTCTTAATTATTTGATCAGAATGCTTAAAGCATCAGACAAATTCAGTATGTATATTTGATTTTATAAAAACACATGGGGCGATTGGTAGAAAGAACAGATGACTCTTGGTTGACCAAGATGTATTTTAGTTGGGGACAGCACTAGAACATGATTTTGGGGCTCCCGAGTGGCGCAGCGGACACTGCATCTCAGTGCTTGAGGCGCCACTACAGACACCCTGGATCAAATCCAGACTGTATCACAACCGGCTGTGATTGGGAGTCCCATAGGGCGGCACACAATTGGCCCAGCGTCTTCCGGGGTAGGCAGTCATTGTAAATAAGAATTTGTTCTTAACTGACTTTCCTAGTAAAATAAAGGTAAATAAAAAAAAGTGTTTCATGATAAACCATTTTCTATAAATCCGTCAAGGCACCAACTTTGAGAAGGGTTTAAAACAAAGGTTTCAAACCAATTCATGAATGTAATTGCATATAGGTATGTTTTGCAATTAATGTAAAGGCATGAAAAAAAATTGGCTGAATATTATACAATGACTTATCAACAGCTCTAATAATTAGCCTCCACGGGAAATCTTCACTGGCAATTCTAGAATATACTATATATCCTAGAAACCTGGTTAAAATATCATTATGACAACATGGATGAATTCTAGAATATACTATATATCCTAGAAACCTGGTTAAACTATCATTATGACAACATGGATGAATTCTAGAATATACTATATATCCTAGAAACCTGGTTAAACTATCACTATGACATCATGGATGAATTCTAGAATATACTATAGAGCCTAGAAACCTGGTTAAACTATCATTATGACATCATGGAGGAATTCTAGAATATAATATATAGCCTAGAAACCTGGTTAAACTATCATTATGACATCATGCATGGCCAGTCCGTGTATTCATAGTGTAGTGAATTCGTGGGGAAGCCCTGAGCTGAACTCAAACCTGGGTCTAGTGACTGTCAAGCCAACACCTTATAACTGTTACACCAAGATGTCTGAACTTCTTGACGAGGTCGCTAGGTGTTGAGTTAGGGTTGCTACAATAGCTTTCTCTATGAATTTGAGAGTGGTTACATTTCTCCAGCCCCAACCCTCAGCTGTTTACCAAACCAAGTCTCTTGGTAGCCATTTTGTTGCTGTTTAAATACCAGGTTGTCCCTTTAAAAAAGCCACACATCAATCAACCAATCTGCAGTTGAAACAATAACACAGCAGTCATTCCACCACTGTTTTGGTAATAAGATGATGATGGGCCTGGAGACATTTAACTACTCTCAAATTCATAGACAGACCTATGGATGCAAGGACAGACCATCCATGATATCAACATTATAGTTTTAACCATGTTGAGGATATACAGTGTTGATTTACATTGTTTCTAAACATTGGAGTAAAAAAAGCTTATTTGGGGTTCTGATGGGGTAAACAGTTGAACTCAGCTCATGAGGCATGTGTTATATTCTTCAATAATCAATGGCTATAAATAAATAATTTTAAAGTCAAAATATGGATGTAGCAATTGCCGATTTCCCCTTTAACACCAAAAATCAGTTCAACAACTGCAGAGTTTGTACCTCTGTTTTTAAGACAGTACTTACCAGTGGTAACCACGGCCCGGTTTCTCAAAACCATCTTATGGCTAACTTCATCTTTAGAACCACTGGATGCCTTAAATTGCGTTTGGGAAATCGGGCCCAGATATCCAGTTTCCTCCTCCTCTTCTTCCGATGAGACCGTAAACTCCCCCTCCTCCGCTTTCACTTCAAAAACTGAATCCTCCTCATCTTTCACTGTAACATCCTCCTCCTCTTTCACTCTGAACGCCTCTTCTTTCACTGTAACGTCTTTCTCTTCTTCTTTCCCTGTAACAGCCTCACCCTCTACTTGTTTTTGTATTGTAACATCCTTCTCTTCCTCCTCCTCTTTGATGAGAGCTTCTTTCTCCGTCCAGCAGACCGTCTCTTCTTCAGCAGGTAGAGAGCAATTTAGTGCACTCATGTTCGGAGATGTTAGCTAGCTAGGCTAATGCTAACTTAACCAGCCCGCCAGCTGAATAATAACAACAACACCGTGAATATGAAATGAAATAGGATAAATTACTAACTAGACGACAGACGAGGGTTTAAAATACAGTGGCTAATATACACTAAATCGTCTAAAGAGCTTTATGGGTTCGTCTATTTTGGCTAGCAAGCTACCGAGGTGGCGGACTAACTGTTGCTGCTGCTGAAAGAAGCGTTCCGTCCACTAGATTATACGTCACACTAACAGCATTGCGTTCCGTCCACTAGAATATACGTCACACTAACAGCATTGCCTTAAAATCGCACACCGCCATCTGTTGACTGGAGTGGGTCACGCTCAGTCTGAACCTCTGACTGCGATGGAGATGTGCGACTTTAAGACAATGACGCTAGTGTGACGTAAAATATATATTATAATGTTCAGACAAAAAGTTAGTGTAGGAAGCATGAGTTTTTACTCACCAGTGTAACAATACAGTGTGGTTAAAGACTTAGTAACTTAGTTGTGTTCACGATCTGGTTCCCTATAAACACAACCAGTTATGTTTTTGAATTATCACATATGTATTAATTTATTTCGGGATTCTGGGTAATCCACAGCAGATTTATGGAGAATTGCTGTGGGTGAGTTCAAAATTGAATTGACCCGGGATAGAAATATATAAAGTTGACATTACATCATAAAATCCACCTTTTAAATCATACATTAGCAATTTATGTTTTAGGAACTACTGTTGTTGGTTTGGCGTCAAATAAGCCTCTCTTTATATGTTATTTGCCAAATCTCAGTTTCCATGTGGGTTTTATGCTAAAGTTCCCTCTTTCAAGTTGGTATCTAACTGGAAAATGCATCTTCTTTAGGAGTGCTATTTTTACCCTGTCGACTACTGATCATTCATCCACACTGTGTGTCTCATCAATGCAGGTCATTTATGACAAATGTATAAAGTATATGTTTTATAAACTCATGAACTTCAGACAGTTTATTAGCCCGGTTTTGTTAGTTTAGGTGTATTATACTTCCTCGCCACCAGAGGGGGACATTGAGTCATTTTCCAGGTTAATTTGATATATTTTGATACTAAAATGGATGACAGTTTATTCTGATGTAGTGAATATGAGACACATGGAAACAATTGATTCATTTATAATAGTAAATTAGGAATTAGTAGGAATGGTTAAATCCACTATACGATCACAATGACTTTGATAGACATTTCAATCGTTTTTTTGTTAGTATATTATAGGGCAGATTAATGTAGAATTGCTGTGGGAGTGCTATTTATATCCCGTCACTACTGATCATTCATCCATACTGTGTGTGTCCCATCATTGCAGCTTTGGAAATAAATGAACTATCCATCCATTGCTCCTTCCTGTGTTGACTCACTGACTTGAGAGACCAGGAAGGTCACACTAGCTCGATAGGTTGATATCTAGCTCAAGCTTCACCTCATGCTTTTCATTAACTGTGTGGTTGTGTTATCTAGTGGGAACCCGTTAGCACGGTGGGCTCTGGTGCCTTCTTGCCGTGGGCTCAAAATGACAGAGGAAATCAACCTGCTTGCTTCTTTATGTTTTGTCAACTTTTCGATGGGGATGTTATGTTTGATACCGGAGGTACGAGGCCTTGAAAGCATTAAACTTCAAAGCAGTGTGCTGATGCCTGTATCACTTTATCAGCAGCACGTGATCAATGACGTCTGGAACTTCATTTCGTCGAACAACCACCTGATTGGTTTGGTGTGTTCGACACTGCTGGCGACTGCCAACTGACTGATCTACAAATTACCTTACATCATAAATAACTACTCATTACTATTGAAGCAGTGTGTCACTTTATCAGCATTGATCAATGACTTCTGAAGGTTAATTTTCTCCCATCATTCTGTTTGTCTCTGATCTTTTGATCTGCAAACACGTTTAGGTTTTGTTAGTTTGGTTCTAAATGGTCTCGGTGCTGGTTGGCTACGCTGGTTAGGCTAATAGCTAGTTGGCTAAATAGCTAACGTTAGCTGGTTGGCTACGCTGGTTAGGCTAATAGCTAGTTGGCTAAATAGCTAACGTTAGCTGGTTGGCTACTCTGGTTAGGCTAATAGCTAGTTGGCTAAATAGCTAACGTTAGCTGGTCGTCTACGCTGGTTAGGCTAATAGCTAGTTGGCTAAATAGCTAACGTTAGCTGGTTGGCTACGCTGGTTAGGCTAATAGCTAGTTGGCTAAATAGCTAACGTTAGCTGGCCGGCTAAGATAACTGCATATAGCTAATGTTTGCTGGCTGGCTAAGATAACTGCATATAGCTAACGTTAGCTGGCCGGCTAAGATAACTGCATATAGCTAACGTTAGCTGGCTGGCGTAGATAACTGCATATAGCTAATGTTAGCTGGCTGGCTAAGATAACTGCATATAGCTAGTGTTAGCTGGCTGGCTAAGATAACTGCATATAACTAATGTTAGCTGGCTGGCTAAGATAACTGCATATAGCTAATGTTAGCTGGCTAGCTAAGATAACTGCAATAAGCTAATGTTAGCTGGCTGGCTAAGATAACTGCATATAGCTAATGTTAGCTGGCTGGCTAAGATAACTGCATATAGCTAATGTTAGCTGGCTGGCTAAGATAACTGTATATAGCTAATGTTAGCTGGCTGGCTAAGATAACTGAATATAGCTAAAATTCTTTGATATTTGGTTAGATGGCGTTATGTATTTCCAAAACGTTGGTTTACTTTAATCACTCAAGTCATGAGAGCAAACAATTGTTTAATTTTAAGTTCTACATTTGAAGTTATTTCTGTTGTAGTTAACATCATAGGTAATAGGCTGGTCCTCCATATTACTTCACACCTAACTTTATCATTCTTCTGAATTCTGATTGGTTTCATGTAATAACTCCCAAAATAGAACAGTGAGGTGTAACTTTGCATTGGGAAAAATATTTTATATTATCTTTTTATAAACAATACAAAACATACAAACGACAACATCATACAAACATTAACTACATCACACCTGCCCAGGCCCACTAGAACACATCTCCATTAACTACATCACACCTGCCCAGACCCACTAGAACACATCCCCATCTCCATTAACTACATCACACCTGTCCAGACCCACTAGAGCACACCTCCATCTCCATTAACTACCTCACACCTGCCCAGACCCACTAGAACACACCTCCATCTCTGTAGAAAAGGCCCATGGAGTTGGTGGAATAATCCTTTAATTCATGGCCACTTACTCAGCTGGGCCAGAGCGCTTTAATTAGTTCAGGTGGCAATGACCGACAGATCTCATCCACATAAAAGGAGGAAAACGGCATCGCCTGATCTCGCTGCTTTCTCTTCCTTAACTCCGTCTGCTCCAGAAGTTCTGTGCGTGCTATCAGTTATTGTTTATAGTTGTTATCGCGGAGCGCGTCTTGGAGCGCACGCTTCAAACATATTGTGTAATGTGAATTGTAAATGATCGCGGCCATACGGATCCTCATAGGCCAATTATGCAATCGATATGGTTAATATGTAATTAAATTAATTCCATGAAGACCGATTGAAAAGGTGAAATGAGAACGTCATTGTTTGCTAACTGATCGACTTTGATATCAAACTAAAGGAGATTATAGATTGAATGACCATTCACTGTTTGTATTTATTACCTGATTTATGAGAAATAGTTAAGAGCCTAAATGACTCACAGGTGATTACAATTGACTTCTTAATGAACTGGATTGTTGAATTCCCTAATTATGTTAATAATGAATGATTGTTATGATTTGATCTTTGTGATTATGAATTTGATTGGATACGTGTTATTTTGTTTCCTTTGTTATGCAGCACAGACTACTCAGTAAATATACCACTTTATGGTTAAAGGAATTCCTGCCTCAGTCTCATCCATTCTTCTGTCACCTGACACGTGACAACCTGTTCACCTTCACTGTCAGTCATCCTACCTGTCCAGCTACCCACATAGATTCCACTAATCTTTCAATCTCCATTCATCACACCTGCCCAGACCCACTAGAACACACCTCATTCTCCATTAACTACATCACACCTGCCCAGACCCACTAGAACACACCTCATTCTCCATTAACTACATCACACCTGCCCAGACCCACTAGAACACACCTCATTCTCCATTAACTACATCACACCTGCCCAGACCCACTAGAACACACCTCCGTCTCCATTAACTACATCACACCTGCCCAGACCCACTAGAACACACCTCCGTCTCCATTAACTACATCACACCTGCCCAGACCCACTAGAACACACCTCCATCTCCATTAACTACATCACACCTGCCCAAACCCACTAGAACACAGCCAGCGCATTCATCAGCACTATTTTATTTCTCTCCGTCACTTTCAACTTTTAGATAATAAAGCATTTGACCTTTCTTTTGAATAAACAACAGCGGATTGGTTGATTTCCAGGTTTTAATTAAGTATAATTTTTAAGATGATTTATGAGAAAAGTATCGTCAAACTCTGGGGTATCTCACTGCACCCTCAAATGCCATGTTTTGAAATATACAGACAGACAGATTAAAAGTAATTTTACATTGTATAACTGTACTTCTGACAGCCAACTTTCTAACTCCGCCCATAACTTTATGACATCATAACATTCCCAGAAGGATTATTGAGTCATTGTTAATTTTACACTGAAGACATGACTCTGCCGTTGTGCTGTAGAAATTTGTGGATTTTGTCTCTTGTATAATAAGGGACTATCATTTGTCCCAACATCACAGGCCACAGACGTTGATGCAGTTAAAGACTTCCAAAAGTGTTTCCGCAGTTTAAGATCAACTGAGTTTTTTTAATGGGGTTTCTCCCTGTGCACCTGCCAATGTAAATCCTTTGAACGAGACAAGTTACCAGACAGAACATATTGCTAATGTTCTTCCCATTAATAACCTGAATGACAATTAACTTGTGGGCGGTGGTGGTGATGACGTCCTATTCGATGACATCGTCCATCAGGATTCCCCAAAAAAGAAGACGCTCTGGATTGATCACTGGAGTCAGATGTGAAGGAGGAGGTTGATCATCAGGAGTCAGATGAGAAGGAGGAGGTTGATCATCAGGAGTCAGATGTGAAGGAGGAGGTTGATCATCAGGAGTCAGATGTGAAGGAGGAGGTTGATCATCAGGAGTCAGATGTGAAGGAGGAGGTTGATCATCAGGAGTCAGATGTGAAGGAGGAGGTTGATCATCAGGAGTCAGATGTGAAGGAGGAGGTTGATCATCAGGAGTCAGATGTGAAGGAGGAGGTTGATCATCAGGAGTCAGATGTGAAGGAGGAGGTTGATCATCAGGAGTCAGATGTGAAGGAGGAGGTTGATCATCAGTGAACCTCTAGGATTGTGGCTGGGCTGGCGTTTCCTCTTCCAGCTTGATCATATATTTGGATACATTGAATGTATATTGTGAATCTATGTTATATATTTGTACCTCCTGTTTCATGAAGTGTTGTCGCTAAGTACTGCCCCTATATATAAAATGCATTCTGAAAGCATTCAGACCCCTTCACTTTTTCCACATTTTGTTACGTTACAGCCTTATTCTAAAATTGATTAAATCTTTTTCCCCTCATCAATCTACACAATAACCAATAATGACATCACAATACCCCATAAGACATCACATTGCCCCATAATGACATCATAATACCCCATAATGACAAAGCAAAAACAGGTAAATAAATGAAAAAATTAGATTCTAAAAAACAAGGACCCCAAACTTTTGAACGGTAGTGTACATATACATGATGTATTGTTACACCATGTAGGAGCAGTATAGACCTAGTCTGTTCATTATATACATCTACATGATGTATTGTTAAACCATGTAGGAGCAGTATAGACCTAGTCTGTTCATTATATACATCTACATGATGTATTGTTACACCACGTAGGAGCAGTATAGACCTAGTCTGTTCATTATGTACATCCACATGATGTATTGTTACACCATGTAGGAGCAGTATAGACCTAGTCTGTTCATTATATACATCTACATGATGTATTGTTACACCACGTTGGAGCAGTATAGACCTAGTCTGTTCATTACATACATCTACATGATGTATTGTTACACCATGTAGGAGCAGTATAGACCTAGTCTGTTCATTATATACATCTACATGATGTATTGTTACACCATGTAGGAGCAGTATAGACCTAGTCTGTTCATTATATACATCTACATGATGTATTGTTACACCATGTAGGAGCAGTATAGACTTAGTCTGTTCATTATATACATCTATATGATGTATTGTTACACCATGTAGGAGCAGTATAGACCTACAGTAGCTAGCTGCTAATTTAGATGTAGTATAACTTAATGAAACTGCCTTAAATATGCTGTGGTAAACATTTTTTATTCGCACTAATCAATCAACACATTCCTGTCTTTGTATGTCTCAATATAATGGTATTATTTAATTAAATCCATTTACAATAATCTTTGTCTGAAAATAAAATATGATCCTCAACTGCGTTTCCCCTCCAGTCAGCAGACGGCGATGTGCGTCTTTCAGGCGACGCTGCCAGCGTGACGTATAATCTAGTGGACGGTTCTTCATAAACAGCTCGTCAACCACCTCGGTAGCTTGCTAGCCAACATAGCCGAAAGATTCATGCTATTTATACGCTTTCGGTGTATATTACCTACTGTGTTTTAGACACACTTCTCTCGTATCTATTTGTTAACCTATTAATTATACGTTATTTTGTATTAGTCAGCTATAGTAGCTGGCTGGTTTAGTTAGCACTAGCCTAGTCGCTAATGATAGCTAGCTAGCTAACATCCCCGAACATGAGCTCCCTAAACTACTCCTCTCCTGCTAAAGAAGAGGTGGTCTACTGGACGGAGAAAGAAGCTCTGGGGCTGAACATTGTCGTGAAAGAGGAGAAGGAAGAAGAGGATGTCACAGTAAAACAAGAAGTAGAGGGTGAGGCTGTTACAGTGAAAGAAGAAGAGAAAGACGTTTCAGTGAAAGAAGAGGAAGACGAGTTCAGAGTGAAAGAGGTGGAAAATGTTACTGTGAAAGAAGAGGAGGAAGAGAAAGAGGAGGATGCCGTTTTTGGAGTGAAGAAGGAAGGGGAGATTACTGTCACACTGAAAGATGAAGAGGTGGAGATAGGAGATCTGATTAACACCAGTAAGTACCACCTTAAATTCGTTTTTAACTTTGGATATTCAGAGTTGGCTCGTCAATATCTCTTCAACGGAGGGCCCAGGATGATGACTGATATGTCTAGAATCAGACGACGTAGAGAACAAGCTACCCCTTGTTTTCTCCGTTCCGTTTCCAAAAAGTGGCTTATCATATTTATTTGAGAAGGGTCTATCTGCTGACCGCAGACTGGGGGGCACGGCATGTAGTGATTTTCATGTAGTGATGATTTACTACACACCGTGCCCCCCCAATAGTGCCATGCGAGAGTTGGGTTGGCTACACCAAAGATTATGAATATACTGACAAGATGTCTCTGCCCTAACAAGGGGAGTAGTTGTACACAAAGCGGCACTGCGGGTTGTCTAGCTCCCGCCTATCCTTTCTTTGGATTGGTGGATTCATCTAATTATTGTAATCTATTGTTTATATTATATGAGGGTTGTTGTCGTCAACCGCCTGTATTCAATGGAGAGAGATGCTAAGCTACTAGCATGAATATGCACCGCCTGTATTCAATGGAGAGAGATGCTAAGCTACTAGCATGAATATGCATAGCGATCTGCAGACAACTCCTATATTGTTTTTTATCAAAGTTGTCGGTATGTCACGTGTCCACATAACAACTTAGTCATTACGAAACTTCTGTTGGATCAAGTAAACCTCACGTAGCAAATAAGCCATTAATTTTGTTGTTGACCAAATTCGACACTTTCCACATTGGGTTGATAATTGTTTCCACTTGGATACAACCTGCTGTAGCCTACTGGCATGACCTAGAGTTACAACCTACTGTAACCTACTGGCATGACCTAGAGAGATACAACCTACTGTAACCTACTGGCATGACCTAGAGAGATAAAGTTGTAAAGTTCCTGGATTTTAAACAAATATTTGGCCAAAAATGTAATATCTGTGCATCCCTTTATTCTAAAATGTATCACAATACCCCATAATGACATCACAATACCCCATAATGACATCACAATACCCCATAATGACATCACAATACCCCATAATGACATCACAATACCCCATAATGACATCACAATACCCCATAATGCCAAAGCAAAAACAGGTTTTGATTTTTTGCAAATGTATTGAAATTATTCCCCAGGATAACTAGTCTCAGAGTAATGTACGATCCCAGGATAACTAGTCTCAGAGTAATGTAAGATCCCAGGATAACTAGTCTCAGAGTAATGTAAGATCCCAGGATAACTAGTCTCAGAGTAATGTAAGATCCCAGGATAACTAGTCTCAGAGTAATGTAAGATCCCAGGATAACTAGTCTCAGAGTAATGTAAGATCCCAGCATAACTAGTCTCAGAGTAATGTAAGATCCCAGGATAACTAGTCTCAGAGTAATGTAAGATGCTTGGAAAAAGAAGCTGAAAAGAATAACAGAACGGCACCATTAGAACTAAAATGTGTATCCTGGGTGTCAGACCCCCAACCCTCCAAACTGAATAAATAATCAAATGTGTCTCCTTGGCAACATTAGAACCTCGGTACGTTTACTGTGTACTGGGTCGAGACAAAGGAATGATGTAAACAAATAATCCAAAATATTTTCGTCAATGAGACAGTATATTAACAAAGGAATGACCGAACCCCCTTTGGTGACTGAATGCTTGTAAGAAACTAGATGATCAAAACATTAGATCACATCAAATAAGCCTGAGTGGTTTCACCTCCTCCCAGACTATACTGGATACTACAGTTATACATGATACTACAGTTATACAGGATACTACAGTTATAACTATACATAGTTATACAGGATACTACAGTTATACAGGATACTACAGCTATACAGGATACTACAGTTATAACTATACATAGTTATACAGGATACTACAGTTATACAGGATACTACAGTTATACAGGATACTACAGTTATACAGGATACTACAGTTATACAGGATACTGCAGTTATACAGGATACTACAGTTATACAGGATACTACAGTTATAACTATACATAGTTATACAGGATACTACAGTTATACAGGATACTACAGTTATACAGGATACTACAGCTATACAGGATACTACAGTTATAACTATACATAGTTATACAGGATACTACAGTTATACAGGATACTACAGTTATACAGGATACTACAGTTACACAGGATACTACAGTTATAGAGGATACTACAGTTATAGAGGATACTACAGTTATAGAGGATACAACAGTTATACAGGATACTACAGTTATACAGGATACTACAGTTATAACTATACATGGTTATACAGGATACTACAGTTATACAGGATACTACAGTTATAACTATACACAGTTATACAGGATACTACAGTTATAACTATACACAGTTATACAGGATACTACAGTTATACTGGATACTACAGTTATACAGGATACTACAGCTATACAGGATACTACAGTTATACAGGATACTACAGTTATACAGGATACTACAGTTTTAACTATACATAGTTATACAGGATACTACAGTTATACAGGATACTACAGTTATAACTATACATAGGTATACAGGATACTACAGTTATACAGGATACTACAGTTATAACTATACATAGTTATACAGGATACTACAGTTATAGAGGATACTACAGTTATAGAGGATACTACAGTTATACAGGATACTACAGTTATACAGGATACTACAGTTATAACTATACACAGTTATACAGGATACTACAGTTATACAGGATACTACAGTTATAACTATACATAGTTATACAGGATACTACAGGTATACAGGATACTACAGTTATAACTATACATAGTTATACAGGATACTACAGTTATAACTATACATAGTTATTCCAAAGGTGGGCTACTTACTATCCACTGTTTGCAAGCCACCGTTGCTGATCTATTTTATTTATTTATTTCACCTTTATTTAACCAGGTAGGCAAGTTGAGAACAAGTTCTCATTTACAATTGCGACCTGGCCAAGATAAAGCAAAGCAGTTCGACACATACAAAAACACAGAGTTACACATGGAGTGTAACAAACATACAGTCAATAATACAGTAGAAAAATAAGTCTATATACAATGTGAGCAAATGAGTTAAATGCAAAAAAAGGCCATGGTGGCAAAGTAAATACAATATAGCAAGTAAAACAGTGGAATGGTAGATTTGCAGTGGAAGAATGTGCAAAGTAGAAATAAAGGGGTGCAAAGGAGCAAAATAGATAAATAAATACAGTAGGGGAAGAGGTAGTTGTTTGGGCTAAATTAAAGATGGGCTATGTACAGGTGCAGTAATCTGTGAGCTACTCTGACAGCTGATGCTTAAAGCTAGTGGGGGAGATAAGTGTTTCCAGTTTCAGAGATTTTTGTAGTTCGTTCCAGTCAGTGGCAGCAGAGAAGTATGCTCCAGGAAGTATATCTCACTGGTCATCCCCAAAGCCAACACCTACTTTGGCCGCCTTTCCTTCCAGTTCTCTGCTGCCAATGACTGGAACGAATCGCAAAAATCGCTGAAGTTGGAGACTTATATCTCCCTCACTAGCTTTAAGAATCAACTATCTGAGCAGCTTACCGATCGCTGCAGCTGTACACAGCCCATCTGTAAGTAGCCCATCCAATGCTTACCTCATCCCCATGTTTTTATTTACTTTTTTTGCTCACACCAGTATTTCTATATTATATATGTTATATATGTTAGTCACATATATTCTACTTGCACATCATCATCTGCACATCTATCACTCCAGTGTTAATATGCTAAATTGTAATTACTTTGCTTCTACGGCCTATTTATTGCCTTTATTGCCTCTGTACTCCATTTGCACACACTGTATATAGATGTTTCTATTGTGTTATTGTACTTTTGTTTATCCCAACTCTGTTGTTTTTGTCACACTGCTTTGCTTTATCTTGGCCAGGTCGCAGTTGTAAATGAGAACTTGTTCTCAGCTGGTTAAATAAAGGTGGAAAACAAAATGGAGGAATTGTTCATGACCTCCTCCAGTGATAAAAAAAAAAAAAAAAAAAAAACGTTTCCTGTTGAAAGTGATATATAAATACATTAAAGTATAAACACACTAAAGGGAAACAAATAAATGTTTTGAGCAAAATAGTGTTTTTTTTTGACAACTGCAAACTAGAAGGAGTGAGTGATGTCATAGTAAGGCCTTCAAGGAGTTGGCTTGATGGGAAGTCGTGATGTCATCCAATAGGAGACAGATCTTCATGTGAATATTCATTATTCTTTTTTAAATCCTTCCTGTTCTGTCAAGTTGGTTGTTGATCATTGCTAGAAATTCATTTTCAAGTCTTTCCATAGACTTTCAAGATGATTTAAGTCCAAACTGTAACTAGGCCACTCAGGAACATTCAATGTCATCTTGGTTTGCTCCTCCAGTGTAGATTTGGCCTTGTGGTTTAGGTTATTGTCCTGTTAGGACAGTTTTTTGTATTCAGATCTCTGAAATGCACTCTACCTACGTAACATTTAGTTTCCTTATATTATGCTGGGAAAACAGTTTTCATGGGCACAGAAATTCTAAATCATTTCAGAGTTTGCTAAATCCAATGGTTCTAACCGAAAGTCCCCTTAACTTTATTGACAACACCCAAATGGATACTGTCATTAACGCGGTTCTTCAGTAATTACACATAATTCTTAATACTGTAGCTGTTTAGTTAGTCACATGTTTAACTATCATCAGCTGATCAAGGAAATCATTTTCTGAATGACAGTCACATGACAAACATCACAACATGCAACAACAACCAAAGTGCTTCTTCATTCATTACTCTGGTAAAGACAGTTATGTCGTGCTCCACGTTGGATCCAACATCCCTAAAAAATTGATGTTTATAATGTTATTGTCTGCTTGATTTACTGTAGGCTCTCGTTAGTCTGTTTGGACACAGAGATACTTAGCTCATAATGTGTAGAGAACTGTTCCTTGATGGATAGGCTATTGTACAACACACAGAGCTATTTTCCTTTATTTGTTGTTAGGTGAAGTTATGGGTCCTACAGTAGGTCTGTTATTGTTAGGTGAAGTTATGAGTCCTACAGTAGGTCTGTTATTGTTAGGTGAAGTTATGGGTCGTACAGTAGGTCTATGTTATTGTTAGGTAAGTTATGGGTCATACAATAGGTCTACGTTATTGTTAGGTGAAGTTATGGGTCCTACAGTAGGTCTATGTTATTGTTATGGGTCCTACTGTAGGTCTATGTTATTGCTAGGTGAAGTTATGGGTCATACAGTAGGTCTATAATGTTGTTATGGGTCCTATGGTACACTATGTATGTCATGCAACAACAACCAGAGTGCTTCTTTGTTCATTACAGGTATATTTGTTGTTAGGTGAAGTTATGGGCCAATTTGGCAAACAGTGTACAAACCCTCATTGTCAGGTTGATGGAAAAGCCAAATAGCATTTTACTGGTTAAAGTGTTTTTTAAATATAAAGTGGTTGATTTGCGATGATGACACAAACATTATATTCAGCAGGACATTCAAACGAGCCTTACAATTATAATCCAAAGTAGTGTGAAATGCACTCATAAGCAACCTGGACATGGAGGTTACTCCCCTGAGTTTTCCCCCATTCAGAATACATTGTGAAAAATTAAAATCTTTGCACACCATTTTTGCTCCAGGCAGATATACTACATCCATAACTAGTGGTTTCCTCATTACCAGATATACTACATCCATAACTAGTGGTTTCCTCATTACCAGATATACTAAATCCATAACTAGTGGTTTCCTCATTACCAGATATACTACATTCATAACTAGTGGTTTCCTCATTAGCAGATATACTACATCCATAACTAGTGGTTTCCTCATTACCAGATATACTACGTCAATAACTAGTGGTTTCCTCATTACCAGATATACTACATCCATAACTAGCGGTTTCCTCATTAGCAGGGAGGAGTTTCTACAACCAAATTGCATGTGCATCGACCTCGTGCCACAATTTTATTAAACACAGAAAGGGGCCTATATTGGAGACCAAAAGTCTTCTGCCACACTGCTTAGAGTTTCAACAACATGAATAACTTATTTCTAGTCTACAAGCTTAGATGTTACTACTAATGTGAAAAGAAGACAAAATATGACTATTGTTGCTCATTTTAAGACAAATGTCAAATAATCATTACATTCATTACAGGCGTCAATTGTTGTACAACATCATGGCTACGCTGTTGGCATCACCTTTTACAGTGGATTTCCATTGTTGTGGGCCTTTAATCATCTGACTTTGCTGTTCACACAGGAGAGAGACGGGACTACCGTGGGTCCTCTGGGGAGCCTCAACAATCTCATGATGCTGACAGGGCAGAGAAGAGTCTCTCCACATCAGAACACCTCAAGAAACACCCGCAGAGATCCACAGGGAAGAAATCTCACTGCTGCTCTGACAGTGGGAAGAGATTCACCTACTCAGCAGGCATTAAAATTCATCAGAGAATCCACACGGTAGAGAAACCTTACAGCTGTGATCAATGTGGGAAGAGTTTTACTCATTCAACCAGCCTGATATCACACCAGAGAACACACACAGGAGAGAAACGAGAGAAACCGTATAGCTGTGATGAATGTGGGAAGACTTTTGATACATCTGGCCATCTGATTGTACACCAAAGAACACACACAGGAGAGAAACCATATAGCTGTGATCAATGTGGGAAGAGTTTTGTTACATCTGGCCATCTGAAGATACACCAGAGAACACACACAGGAGAGAAACCTTTTAGCTGTACTCAATGTGGTAAGAGTTTTACTCAGCTAAGCAACCTGATATCACACCAGAGAACACACACAGGAGAGAAACCATATAGCTGTAATGAATGTGGGAAGAGTTTTATTCACCTAAGCAGCTTGATGTCACACCAGAGAACACACACAGGAGATAAATCGTATAGCTGTACTCAATGTGGGAAGAGTTTTGATACATCTAGCCATCTTATTGTACACCAGAGAATACACACAGGAGAGAAACCTTATAGCTGTGGTCAATGTGGGAAGAGTTTTACTACATCTGCCCAACTGACTCTACACCAGAGAACACACACAGGAGAGAAACCTTATAGCTGTACTCAATGTGGGAAGAGTTTTGATACATCTAGCCATCTTATTGTACACCAGAGAATACACACAGGAGAGAAATCTTATAGCTGTGGTCAATGTGGGAAGAGTTTTGGTCGATCTGGCCAGCTGACATCACACCAGAGAATACACACAGGAGAGAAACCTTATAGCTGTTATCAATGTGGGAAGAGTTTTGGTCAATCTAGCACTCTGACTGTACACCAGAGAACACACACAGGAGAGAAACCTTTTAGCTGTACTCAATGTGGTAAGAGTTTTACTCAGCTAAGCAACCTGATATCACACCAGAGAACACACACAGGAGAGAAACCATATAGCTGTAATGAATGTGGGAAGAGATTTATTCACCTATGCAGCTTGATGTCACACCAGAGAACACACACAGGAGAGAAATCTTATAGCTGTACTCAATGTGGGAAGAGGTACACTGATAAAAGATCTCTGATTAAACATCAGAAAATACATGGAGTTATTTCATGATATCAATTAAATAATGTCACAATGTAGAATGTTTTAACATTGTAGTAGGAATATTTTAATGATGTCACAATGTAGAATGTTTTAACATTGTAGTAGGAGTATTTTAATGATGTCACAATATAGAATGTTTTAACATTGTAGTAGGAGTATTTTAATGATGTCACAATGTAGAACCCTAAACGTTTGTCCCCTGTTCTATTGATTTCAACATGATATGGATATTAGCCTCAGGGGGAAAATCCAGGCTCTGAATTGGAAGAGTACTATTTATGTGATTTAACAAAAAGTGACTAACACAAAAAGAGCTGTGTTACACTTACCATGTTGATGACCCACTAGAATCAAAATGCAACACTTCAAAATGTAGCGATCTATTTTCTACAAATTGTCCTCTAATCAGGGATGTACACATTTTTCCCATATTCTGTGTGGTTTTTGAGCTGTTCGTTTTAACAGGACGTGCAACCTCATCTCCCTTCTGTCACACAAATTATTTTAGCATGATATCGATGAGTGATGACAAATAAGTGTTGCGTTCCTTTGTTTAGTGACCCCTACATTTAAATGCATCACTCCCAAATGTAGCTGACTGTCTTCTGCAGATTGTCCTCTAACCAGTGAGGTGAAAGATATCTCCCATTTCCATGTGTTTTTTTAGTTGTGTTAGTTTCAACAGCACATACAACCTGATTACCCCCCTAATTAATTTCACAGATGTATTGCTACATGCCAAAACAACAGCGTTTCTGGTTCTTGTGCAGTTTATAAGGAGCTTGTTTAAATAAATACAAGTAAAATGTATTATTGTGGCAGATGTTTGTGTTTATACAGCTCAATTTATCACAAACTGTTTCTGCATATTGGTTATTGATTTGGACACATTAAAACTGTGTTTTGACATTGGGCTATTCCCATCCCATCCCACCAAGCAAAATGTCATTGAAAAGACATTGAGAAGAAGACTATGACCGACGTCCAATCGACGTTCGGTTTTAGTTGAAGTGAAAGTTGAGAAGACTTTATACACATGGACGCAGTATAATAAATTGGTCTATAATCAATTTTATTAACAGTCCTTCATCACTCCAGCATTTCTTTACAACATTCAAGTGCTAATTGTCTTTATTCCACTACTGAAGAAGCACGACTCAAATCACCTCATATTTCAAACATCCAGCCTGACAAAAGATACATGTTTTATTATTCCATGCCTCACCATTAAGTTAATTATTGCCAATACATATTAACAAAGGGGTGTACATTTGTTTTTCATATTTACTTTTAGTAATCATAATTAATTATACGATCAACTGAGTCAATAATATTGACATTATTTCCCTGCTTTTAGAATATCAGAGTTAATTCTCAGATGTGCCAACCCAAATGTACTAGAGCATGACATTGGGGACTGGGGCCCGATCCAGTCCTGCTTATCTAGTGAATCCTGAAAAGAGAGAGAAGCTCCGCAGTGAGATGGAAAGTTACTACAGATATTGCAGGAGTTTCCTCTTGAAATCAGATATGTCTGTGGTAAGGACAACTTGGTTGCTGATTGTCTCAAGGGTGGGCAGTCAAAAATATTTGTGTTTTGCGTCTAGCCAGTGCGTTGTTATGGATCACAATTTATTTTGACTGCACGTTTTTCCGTATTGGAGATGAGTTTTGTTTGGGCTCGTTCCAAGGGGACGAGAGTTCTAGAAGCTAGTGAGTTTTAGGAAGACGAGAGTTCTAGGAGCTGGTGAGTTTTTCAAAACTAGTTTTAAGATTCTATAGGAAGAAAAGGGAGAAAGGATACGATTGTATATTGTTATTTCGAAATATGTGTTTTTTCTTGTTTTTAAATGTTGACAGCCAGTCGACACCATGTTTATATTGTAGAAGGTGAAGCATTGTAGTTGATTATAAGGAGAAATGGAAGTTGTTTTCTGTTGGTTGTAAGCAAACTTGTCCAACAAAAATATAGGGTATTTGTTGTCTTAAAGGGGAAGGTGTTACATTTCCTTAGGGTGCTCATTAGTCTTTCAGTTTTCAGTCTTTCAGTCTTCTGTTTGTTGTGCACTAAATATTTCTGTTTATTTTCATAGTTTTTTTCCTGAGAAGCCATTGTGTTGTATCAATGTCTGAAATGTGCTGTACAAATAAAGCTGGATTTGATTTCAACAAATGAACCCAATGACCAATCAACAGACTCTTGGTCCCTCTGAGTATGAAAAACAGTATCACTTTTCCAGCCTGCTGAAGGCCTGGTGGAGTGGTAAACACCACCCCCGGCTCTACAAGGGGCTTGAGGTGGTCTCCCACAGCTCTGCTTATGTCATGTTCTGTGGCCTTGCCGTTCCATTTCTTGACTGCCCCTGCAACACAGAAATAAGCACATTTAGACATATTATATAAAGCATTAAAAGTAATGGATATGGAGCATCTATGGCCTCAGTTACACCTGGCACCTAAATGTGACTTCTGTCATCCGATCACTCCAAGCTGAATTAGGTTCAGATCTACCAGGATGGGCCTTTGACAGTCTGGACGCAGTCAGGCCACTGAATATAAATAAGCAACATGAATGAGTGGGGAAAAGTACATTTTACACAAATTACCTTCATAATATCAAAGAACAAATGTATGTGTCTGAGGGAAAATTGACTTTCATACAGCCAAAAGGGGTGAGAAATTACACCAATATCAGAGGACAATTTGCACTAATGTGAATAAACAGATGATGGAACATATTCCCTTTTGCTTACGTGATGAACTGCTAAGGGAACATAAATATTTATCATCTAAAGCATCTGTGACCTCTCACCTCTCTGGCTGTAGAAGTGTTCTTCCTAACCAGTCCCTCAACAGCTCTCTGACTGAGCTCCACCCTCACTGGGTCTTCAGAGGAGAGGAAGGCTGAGGAGGGATGGAAGGATGAATGGATCAGTCAGTCAATAAAGTGTAGAGCTGCTGTCTGACAAAATCACTATTTTAGTAGTTCATTAAAGTAAATAAGGCTTTATGACTGCTGAATACCAACTATCAATCACTTAGATCATGTATTTTCAGGTAGCGATACATCCTTGGGACTTCCCTAGCCCGTTGAAGTTGACATTTAAAATGGTTAAGTTAGGGGTTTAGGGTAGGGATGTCCCAAGAATCCCAGATAGCATTGTGCATTTGTAATCGATGTGAAATGGCTAGCTAGTTAGCGGAGTGCTCGCTAATAGCGATGGTAACGATGTTTCGTGGGAGGCAGTTGTTGATGTGTGCAGAGTCCCTGGTTCGAGCCCAGGTAGGGGCGAGGAGAGGGATGGAAGCTATACTGTTACACATTCTTCGGTCTCTTTTACGTAGCAGGTGTAAAAGAAACACAAAGACAAGTAGGCCCTCAGGTTATTATGGTCATTGTAGTTTTAAAAATAGCATCTAATTATGCGTAACTGTATGTGGGGTTGTTGGAGAAGAATGTGATTGTCAGCCCTAACAATCCATTCTAGCACCTCATCAGGCTCCGTAAAAGGCTTCATTGATGACGTGTTCCTTCTATTTCAGGGGACAGCAGAGGAACTTCATCGATTCCACTCCTTCATCAATACAAGCAGTGAACATCTGAAATTCACCCTCACCTTTGATGCACATGAAACAAGTTACCGGATGGTTGGACTATACTTTTCTCGTCAATCATCTTAAATACTATACTTCAACTGGAAATCAACCAATCCTTCATTGATAACGCAATAGAAAGGTCAAATGCTTTATTTTCTAAAAATGTAAAGTACTGGGCGACAATGAGAAATAAAATGGTGCAGTTTGAGGCCATGTGGCAGACAGTGATGCAGGAGCTGGAGATGGAGGTGTGTTCTAGTGGGTCTGTGCAGGTGTGATGTAGTTAATGGAGATGGAGGTGTGTTCTAGTGGGTCTGGGCAGGTGTGATGTAGTTAATGGAGATGGAGGTGTGTTCTAGTGGGTCTGGGCAGGTGTGATGTAGTTAATGGAGATGGAGGTGTGTTCTAGTGGGTCTGGGCAGGTGTGATGTAGTTAATGGAGATGGAGGTGTGTTCTAGTGGGTCTGGACAGCTGTGATGTAGTTAATGGAGATGGAGGTGTGTTCTAGTGGGTCTGGGCAGGTGTGATGTAGTTAATGTTTCTATGATGTTGTTTGTATGTGTATGTTTTGTATTGTTTATAAAATATCAAATAAAATATTAAAACATTTCCAATGCAAAATAACACCTCACAGTTCTATTTTTGGAGTTATTACATAAAACCAATCAGAATTCAGAAGAATGACAAAGTCAGGTGTGAAGTAATATGGAGGACCAGCCTATTCCCTATGATGTAAACTACAACAGAGATAACTTCAAATGTATAACTTTAAATTAAACCAATCGTTTGCACTCATGACTTGTGTGATTAAAGTAAACCAACGTTTTGGAAATACATAACGCCATCTAACCAAATATCAAAGAATGTTAGCTATATGCAGTTATCTTAGCCAGCCAGCTAACATTAGCTGTATGCAGTTATCTTAGCCAGCCAGCTAACGTTAGCTATATGCAGTTATCTTAGCCAGCCAGCTAACGTTAGCTATATGCAGTTATCTTTGCCAGCCAGCTAACGTTAGCTATATGCCGTTATCTTAGCCAGCCAGCTAACGTTAGCTATATGCAGTTATCTTAGCCAGCCAGCTAACATTAGCTTTATGCAGTTATCTTAGCCAGCCAGCTAACATTAGCTATATGCAGTTATCTTAGCCAGCCAGCTAACGTTAGCTATATGCAGTTATCTTAGCCAGCCAGCTAACGTTATCTATATGCAGTTAGCCAACCAGCTAACGTTGGCTATTTAGCCAACTAGCTATTAGCCTAACCAGCGTAGCCAACCCGCACGGTTTATGGTCAGCGAGACCAACTAACGTTACCGGAGAAAAAGTTACAAAACTCCCGTAGTCTAATTCACAGAAAACATGCTGAAAAGTAGTGATGGGGAAACAAAGCTTCCTGAAGCATTGGCGTTTTCCAGCCAAATGTGTCAACAAAAAAAAAAGGTTCATTACTCAATGATTTGAGCGACACAGAATTTAGAACAGCCACATTTTATAGATGAAGTCACACGCCGTAGCAGCGTAGCCATTATGTCATATATTAAACCACTGGCCGTGTTCGAGAGCATCAAATCCATGCTGCGTTGTGGGTAAACGGTGACTGGCTGACTGATTTATAAATAATAATGAGTAGTTATTAATGATGAAAGGTGATTTGTAAATTAGTCAGTCAGCAGCCACGTGCACTGTCGGCTGCAATGTCGAACGAGCACAATACCAAACCAATCAGGTGTTCGACGAAATTACTCTTCAGACGTCATTGATCACGTGCTGCTGATAAATTTACACTGCTTTGAATTATACCGCTTAGCGACTTCAGTACATGCCTCATAGCTCCAGTCTTAAACTTAACCCGGATCCTGCTGAAGAAGAGAAGGTCTGCTGGATGGAGAAAGAAGCTCTCGTGAAGGAGGAGGGGGAAGAGGAGGCTGTTACAATACAAAAACAAGTAGAGAGTGAGGCTGTTACAGTGAAATAATTATTATTGAAAAATATAACAAATGCCTCATGAGCTTAGTTCAACTGTTTGCCCCATCAGAACCCCAAATAAGCTTTTTTTACTCCAATGTTTAGAAACAATGTAAATCAACCATGTATAGCCTCAACATGGTTAAAACTATAATGTTGATATCATGGATGGTCAGTCCTTTCATCCATAGTCTGTCTATGAATTTGAGAGTAGTTACATTTCTCCAGCCCCATCCATCATTTTATGACCAAAACAGTGGTGGAATTACTGCTTGGTTATTGGTTGAACTGCAGATTTGTTGGTTGATTGATGTGTCGCTTTTTTAAAGGGGCAACCTAGTTTTTAAACAAACAAAATGGCTGCCCAGAGTCCTGAGCTGTGTTAGAATACTCATACTAAATATACTACTTGTGAAGTAAATTGAGTATATAGTCTGCTTATTGGTCATAGTATGATGTAGTTAGTATGCCAAAAATTCCCGGATGTCGTACTAAATTCGCCAAAATATGACGTATACATGCAGTACTTTAGGGCCCATAATGCAATTCTTCAGGAAATGGGCGTGGCTTCAACGTTTTGAGATTTGAAGAAAATGGGGGAAAATATGCAGCTGAAGTCCAACGAGAGAGCGGATACAAATGAACTGCTTTAAATAATTATGACAAATGTTGAGCAATGCAATAAAGTAATGACTTTTCAAATAAGTTACGTTACACGTTATGTTAGCTACACTATCCTTACAAAACGCATAGCATATCTTTACAGCAGTATGTACCAGTATGTGAGCTAGCTACCTAACGTTAGTTGGCTACTTATACATCAGACTTGCCAGTATAGTAACTATATTCTAACTAACTACCCAATATTTATTGACTTGATTAGAGCGCAGAATAACTGATGTATTTAATAACGCTCAACACCCGTTGAATACAGTTCGTCACCAACGCTCTGGATAACATGAAAACAGCCTAACCAGTTCTGCTAGGGCAAGTAAAATGGTAAGAGTGAGGTTTTCTCTCATTTGTGTCTAGCAATCTATCCAACGTTAGCCAGTTAGCTTGGGTGCTTTACTGTCATTGTGAGGTCAGAACGCTTGGATCGACCCTACTCCTCAGCCATATAGTATTTGTTTACAAACAGTGGCGTTATACGAGCTTATGTTTTGGTTTCTGGTGGGGTAATACGGTTAAAACATTTGAGGCATTTATAAGTTATATTCTTCCAAGAATCAATGGTTATATAGTAAATGGGTCTTTCTATAACTGCCAGTGTAGATTTCCTGTTGGGGTCAAATTGTTAGAGCTGTTGATAAGTCATTGTATAATATTCTGGCAATTCTTTTCATGCCATTACATAAATGTGAAATATTGTATTTTCTTAGCAAGGTGTTGCTTAAATAATGTTAGCTGCTAATCGCTAGTTAGCGGGCTAGCTAGCTTGCTAAATGTATTAAGAGTCAGAGCAAACGTAGCTAGCTAATACTGCCTGGTACCAGTGCTGGTGTAGGCCTAGATAAGCATGTTTGTGCAGCGGTATCTTATCAGAGAGGAGTAAGCGAAGTATGAATATGTTAGCTAGCTAGCCGGCTACATGAAGTAAAAAAACAACATGTAATGTAACATCTAATTAGGGTCAACTGGAAACACTGACCAACACTTTGGTTCCTACCATGTCTTCTTCTCTGAGGTGTATTGTCAGACGACACTCATCAGGTGTATTGCTGCCACCTACTGTACGGGGTTGTAAAAAATAACCAAAATGCAAAGAAAAATGGGAAAATTTCGTCTGAAGTCCTGGAGATCCAGAAATCTATTTGCCGGCTTCACAATCATGTCTAGCTTCTTAGATGTCTTATTAGTTTATTATTAATGCAATTTATCACTGCAGCAGTGAGGGCAATGCAAATGCAAATGCATGCTTATTAGTAACTGGAATAAGCAATTTCATAAATGCGTGCAGCGTCTGGTTGCTCCTCATTACATACCACAGAGCAGCAAATATTCGATACATCCTCAACATTGGAATCACCTGTTTTTTATTAAATAATTGAGACACACAAATGACTGGAGGGAACCAGAGATCAAGATAGCCTAACAATAAGGAAAAAAACTCTTCCTTAGCATTCTTCTCACACTGCGGCTGGCCTTCGTAAATTCTGACGTTATGCTCCTGAAGTTTCCAGTAATAGGCTACAACAGCAGTCGGCAACCTTTTCCATTTGTAGTGCCAATTTATCTGACCATTTCTACTGATCTGGTGCCAGTTATGATTTTCATATTCACATTTTACTGGAACAGTTTAATTTAATTTATAATAGTAATAATTATTATAATAGTCTTTGTATCTCAAAATCATTATCTGTGATTAATCTACAATCTATCTAAATGAAAATTATACAAATCTAAATAACTTTTATTGCCATTGCCAACTATGTAGAAATAGCCTACATAAAGCCAACAAATAAAAACAGCTAGAAAATATCCAGATAAAAATAAATCACATTGGATGCGCATGGCCTGTCTACATAGAACTTGAAACATTGTATCAACTATCACCTAGTTCGATCCGAAACTTGATTTAAAATATTCTGGGCCCTGAGAGTTTCCCGCGCCAGTGAGATTGGGACAGACACAGCTGTAGGCTGTTTGTGTAAGGGATAAGAAGTAATCAGGTATTTTATGACATTTCCACTGGATCAGAGCATTACATTTTTCCATTTCATGTTGAGTGGTTATCAAGACTGAGAGCTGGAAATATTTTACAAAGATTTTGAGGAACTATTGTCATTCGCCAATTGATTTTAGTAAGACTTTGTTTACTTGCTGTTTGAGGTGAAGAAAAAATTACTTTGAGAAGCTCCACAAATCATTAGTGGTGGTGCGTAAATACTATCAGACATCCCCAAATAGGTGCATCGCTCTCTGACCTCTGTTTGCTAAAACGCAATTTGGTTTCCCCTAACAACAACATAGACCTACTGTAGGACCCATAACTTCACCTAACAACAACATAGACCTACTGTAGGACCCATAATTTCACCTAACAACAACATAGACCTACAGAAAGGTGCCTATATTGGAGACCAAAAGTTGTCTGACACACTGCTTAGGATTTCAACAACTTCAAAAACGTATTTCTAGCATACAATTGTCGATAATACTACAAATGTGAAAACAAGACAAAATATGACTATTGTTGTTCACTTGATTAAGACAAATGTCAAATAATGAACATTCATTACAGACGTCATTGTTTGTACAACGTCATGGCTACGCTGTTGGCATCACCTTTTTACAGTAGATTTTTGCTGTTGTGGGCCTTAAACCACCTGTCTGACTTTGTTGTTCACACAGGAGAGAGACGTGACTATCGTGGATCCTCTGGGGGGCCTCAACAACCTCATGATGCTGAAGAGGCAGAGAAGAGTTTCTCCACATCAAAACACCTCAAGAAACACCAGCAGAGACCCATAGGGAAGAAATCTCACTTCTGCTCTGACTGTGGGAAAGGTTGCACATGTTCATCAGAACTTAAAACACACCAGAGAACACACACAGGAGAGAAACCGTATAGCTGTAATCAATGTGACAAGAGATACTCTGATAAAAGATATCTGATCAAACATCAGAAAATACATACATGAATGAGTTGTTTAATGATATCAATGAAATAATGTCACAATGTAGAATGTTTTAACATTGTAGTAGGAGTATTTTAATGATGTCACAATGTGGGATGTTTTAACATTGTAGTAGGAGAATTTTAATGATGTCACAATGTAGAATGTTTTAACATTGTAGTAGGAGTATTTTAATGATGTTCTACCTTATCGTTTGCCCTGTTCAATTGATTGCAGCATGATATGGATATTAGCCTCAGGGGAAAATCCAGGCTCTGAATTGAAAGAGTATTATTTAACAAAAAGTGACTAACAAAAAAAAGAGCTGTGTTACACTTACTGCGTTGGTGACCCACTTTAATCAAAATGCAGCACTTCAAAATGTAGCTTGCTGTTTTCTACAAGTTGAAAAAGCTGCTTGTTTAAAAAAATACATGTAAGATGATAATTGTTGCAGATGTTTGTGTATATACACACATGAAAGCAGTATAATAAATTGGTCTATAATCAATTGTATTAACAATCTGACATCACTCCAGTATTTCTTGACAACATTCAAATGCTAATTGTCTTTATTCCACTACTGAAGAAGCATGACTCAAATCACCTCATATTTCAAACATCCAGCCTGACAAAAGATACATGTTTTATTATTCCATGCCTCACCATTAAGTGAAGTATTGCCAATACATATTAACAAAGGGGTGTACATTTGGTTTTGATTTTCATATTTAAAATTCATGTAACATTTAGTATTCATAATTATTTATGCAACCAGCTGACCGTTTTTGGGTATAATTATATTGACAATGTTTCCCTTCTTTTAGAATATCAGGGTTCATTCTCAGATGTGCCAACCCAAATGCATGACATTGGGGACTGGGCCCGATCCAACATGACTATCGAGTGAACCCTGAAAAGAGAGAGAAGCTCCGCAGAGGTGGAAAGTTACTACGGATATTGCAGGAGTTGGTTGCTGATTGTCTCGAGGGTGGGCAGTCAACAAGTTTTGCGTTTAGCCAGTGCGTTGCCATGGATCACTATTTATTTTGACTGCACGTTTTTCCATATTGGAGATGGGTTTTGTTTGGGCTCGTTTCAAGGGAAAGAGAGTTCTAGAAGCTAGTTAGTTTTAGGTTTCTTTGTGGGAAAAATAAATATTGTTTTTAATTGTTGTTAGACAGACACCATGTTTATATTGTAGAAGGTGAAGCATTGTAGTTGATTATAATGTGAAATGGAAGTTGTTTTCTGTTGGTGGTGAGCAAACTCTTAAGGTGTTAGTCTTTGATCTTCCATTTATGTTTTGAGGTTGGACTTAATCACGTATAGCTCGTTAGCACGTAGGACGCACTGATTGGTGTCACCTCGTTAGTCAGTATGTGTTACACCTGTCCTGGCTTGTCATCTCGTTAGTGGGAAGGTGTTTCACCTGAGCTGGTCCAGGTTCTATTTAAGAGTGTCTGGCCCAGTGCTCCAGTTGTCTTGATAGATGTGGAGAGTCAACACCTTTAGTTGAGCCACCTTTTTGGTTTGCTTCCTGTCTTTAAGTTTGGTGTGGGTTGTTCTTTAGTTTTTCTCTTCTTGGGCAGATTTAGTGGGTCTCATTGTGGGTGTCTTTTATGTCCCAGTTGTTGTTACTAGTCAACTTTCAGTGGACACTGAGAGCAAAACTGTAACATTAAGTTATAATACTTTTATTGGATCAAATGGTTGTTTTATGCAACAGAATAGAGGGTTCTTAGAACTATTGTGTCTGTGTTCTACTGAGGATGGATCTCTGGGAGAAAACATTGACAGGAGATTTACAATGTCTTTTGGGTGATATAACCTAAAGAGACCACATTCCAGAGCATGAGTTAACGTTTCTGTTCTATATGGTACCAGGGAGAGATGACCCCAGGGCCAGACCCTGGTCTCTACACAAAGAGTACTGTTTTTACAGCAGATACTGTCTGCTGAGAATTATAAGTATCTCTCATACAAATCTAAACCTTGTGACCCGTTCTGTACATCTATTATCGGTCATGTAGGTTGAAAGGAGAGTATCTTAGCTATAAAAGACCTTTGTACTTTTGTCCTGTTGGTCGACCAGCCATCATTATCGTAGAGCACTCAATTGATTCACTTTATATGTGTACGTTGTATTGACCTGCTCCCTTATTAATAAGTGAATAAAGATTTAGTTTAAGAATAACTCTGACTTGTGTGGTAAGTTTCTCTCCTCATTTGATATTTAAGAAGTTAACCACCACATTTGGCGATGGGGATGTGAATCTTCACTTGGTGACCGCTCCTGATGACCTGGCTCCTGACGACCTGGGTAAATGACCTGGCTCCTGACGACCTGGGTAAATGACCTGGCTCCTGACGACCTGGGTAAATGCCCTCAAACCTAGTTTAAAAAAAAAAGAGGTGAGCGAAACATGCAAAGTGTAGTTTATATAAAAGTCTAGTAAGCTCTGAGTGTGTATTCCTGTGTGAGCGGGGCACCTTGGAGGTGTAGACAGGGCCGAGTCAGTGGAGGATGATCTGAGAGTCAGTCGACTCTCACACTCTCTCACTCTAGATTAATTTCTGAGAACATCTGAAAAGATAATTTGTACACATTTGTATGCTAATAGATTTCAGTTCGTATTGACTGCTATGTAGGTTAAATGTACACTTCAAATGCAGCTGTCCTACAACATATCTGTACCTTCTTCTTGATCCCAATTGCATTGTGTCCATGTTCTGTCCTATAAGAATTTCAAAGGAAGAGAAAATGTGTCAAGCAATTAAATATATATATTAAATAATTATTGAAAGATAAATGGCATTGACATACAATGTAATCTAATGTTACATGTACATTACATTACATTACATTACTTTACGTACATATTCTTTATCCCTTTACACTTGTGTGTATAAGGTAGTAGTTGTGGAATTGTTAGGTTAGATTACTTGTTGGTTATTACTGCATTGTCGGAACTAGAAGCACAAGCATTTCGCTACACTCGCATTAACATCTGCTAACCATGTGTATGTGACAAATAAAATTTGATTTGATTTGAAAATAGAGGAACATATTGGAGAAAGCACTAGCCAATACAGTACTGCCAAACAGGCCTAATATCACATTTCAAGAGATCTTTGTTCACAAATTGTTCAATATTTTATCAGGCTGACTTGAAAGATTATACGCAACATTTTGCTGAGTGGCAATACTGTGTTTGGATTCTGAAGGGCATGTATACTAAAGAGGTAGTCTAGACACTGTATTAATACCATTATGCATTTGAATCCCATCTACAGCTACCATCTAAGATATTAATTTCCCTCCACAAGGGGGCGTACATGTAACGTTTCCAAAATGGGATAGTATTGTACATGTAATTTTTCCAAAATGGGATAGTATTGTCCATATAACGTTTCCAAAATGGGATAGTATTGTCCATATAACGTTTCCAAAATGGGATAGTATTGTACATGTAACGTTTCCAAAATGGGATAGTATTGTACATGTAACGTTTCCAAAATGAGATAGTATTGTAGATAGTAACGTTATGCCCCCTTGTGAGTTAATAGTATTGCATGCTGTAGCAGGCTATATAAAGAGGAAGACCTCCATTGACGATTCAGTTCGTTGTAACATCTCGTCTGGACAGGTCACCGTCCTTAGTTAGTTAGCTAGTTCATTATCACAAAAGTGAGAACTGCTCTAGATTGGAAACTTACGCTAATGAGTGTAAAGCCATGTTGGCTTTATGGAAACGATATACAATATATGGGAAAGAATATAGTTGAGGGAAATAATCCAAACCTAGTTGTGCCTAGTTAGGACATAACGTTATCGAATTAGATAACGGTACTGTACTGTAGCTCATACAACGCCGACGGTCAAACCCGTTACTAATTAGCTATAGTAACGTTATGGAAGATATTCACAGAAAACAATTCATTGTCTTCGTTATTCATTATTAGTATGTTATATTATTATAATAAATGATTTCGAGACATATTCAGAGCCAAACATCAACCCAACTTAACCTTTTTAACTGTTGTCGCATCCAAACTTGTCACCATCGTTTTCAGTTGTAATTGCGAAGTTCCCGGAAGAAGTCCAGCAACAACGGAGGTTCCTTGATGAACCCACCTTCTAACAAGTTCTTTGAAGAACCTTTTGGGGCTGTTTTTCATTGACCAAGAACCCTACGGTTCTTAGGGGATCTGAGAACAACTCCAGTTGAACCCTTCATTTTTAGAGTTGTAGTCGGCTCTATTTACTCTCAGATTCAAAACATGATGATTAGCATCAACGATCAAGTCAGCTGCTGCTGCTCCAATACAGTATGAGGTGAGACGGTGAACTGATGTTGAACCGGGCAGTCAGCTGCTGCTGCTCCAATACAGTATGAGGTGAGACGGTGAACTGATGTTGAACTGGGCAGTCAGCTGCTGCTGCTCCAATACAGTATGAGGTGAGACGGTGAACTGATGTTGAACCGGGCAGTCAGTCTTTCATTCTGTACTATGAGTCTATCAAATCAAATCAAATTGTATTAGTCACATGCCCCGAATACAACAGGTGAAATGCTTACAGTGAAATGCTGACTTACTACCTAAACAACAATGCAGTTTTAAAAAAGTATTAAAGAGCAGAAGTTAAATAACAATATCTAAACTATATACAGGGGGGTACCGGTACAGAGTCAATGTGGAGGCTATATACAGGGGGTACCGGTACAGAGTCAATGTGTAGACTATATACAGGGGGGTACCGGTACAGAGTCAATGTGGAGACTAAATACAGGGGGTACCGGTACAGAGTCAATGTGGAGACTATATACAGGGGGTACCGGTACAGAGTCAATGTGTAGACTATATACAGGGGGGTACCGGTACATAGTCAATGTGTAGACTATATACAGGGGGTACCGGTACAGAGTCAATGTGTAGACTATATACAGGGGGTACCGGTACAGAGTCAATGTGGAGACTATATACAGGGGGTACCGGTACAGAGTCAATGTGGAGACTATATACAGGGGGTACCGGTACATAGTCAATGCGGAGACTATATACAGGGGGTACCGGTACAGAGTCAATGCGGAGACTATATACAGGGGGTACCGGTACAGAGGCAATGTGCGGGGGCACCGGTTATTCGAGGTAATTGAGGTAATATGTACATGTAGGTAGAGTTAGACCATGGTTCTTGGTCTACTTCCGGCGCCGACCGAGATGGCCGCCTCGCTTCGCGTTCCTAGGAAACTATGCAGTATTTTGTTGTTTTATGTGTTATTCCTTACATTGGTACCCCAGGTAATCTTAGGTTTCATTACATACAGTCGGGAGGAACTACTGAATATAGGATTAACGTCAACTCACCATCGTTACAACCAGGAATATGACTTTCCCGAAACGGATCTGGTGTTTTGCCTTCCACCCAATACAATGGATCTGATCCCAGCCGGTGACCCTAAACAACGACGCCGAAAACGGGGCAAACGAGGCGGTCTCCTGGTCAGGCTTCGAGAGACGGGCACATCGCGCTCCACTCCCTAGCATACTACTCGCCAATGTCCAGTCTCTTGACAATAAGGTTGATGAAATCCAAGCAAGGGTAGCATTCCAGAGAGACATCAGGGATTGTAATGTTCTTTGCTTCACGGAAACATGGCTAACTCGAGAGACGCTAACGGAGTCGGTACAGCCAGCCTGTTTCTTCACGCATCGCGCCGACAGAAACAAACATCTTTCTGGTAAGAAGAGGGGCAGGGGTGTATGCCTTATGATCAATGAGACGTGGTGTGATCATAACAACATACAGGAACTCAAGTCATTCTGTTCACCAGATTTAGAATTCCTCACAATCAAATGTCGACCGCATTATCTCCCAAGGGAATTCTATTCGATTTATAATAACAGCCGTATATATTCCCCCCCAAGCAGACACATCGATTGCCCTGAACGAACTTTATCTGACTCTTTGTAAACTGGAAACCACACACCCTGAGGCTGCATTCATCGTAGCTGGGGATTTTAACAAGGCTAATCTGAAAACAAAACTCCCTAAATTCTATCAGCATATTGATTGTGCTACCAGGGCTGGTAAAACCTTGGATCATTGTTATACTAACTTCCGCGACGCATATAAGGCCCTCCCCCGCCCTCCTTTCGGAAAAGCTGACCACGACTCCATTTTGTTGCTTCCAGCCTTCAAACAGAAACTAAAACAGCAAGCTCCCGCGCTCAGGTCTGTTCAACGCTGGTCCGACCAATCTGATTCCACGCTTCAAGACTGCTTCGATCACGTGGATTGGGATATGTTCCGCATTGCGTCCAACAACAACATTGACGAATATGCTGATTCGGTGAGCGAGTTCATTAGAAAGTGCATTGACGATGTCGTACCCACAGCAACGATTAAAACATTCCCAAACCAGAAACCGTGGATTGATGGCAGCATTCGCGTGAAACTGAAAGCGCGAACTACTTCTTTTAACCAGGGCAAGGTGACCGGAAACATGATCGAATACAAACAGTGTAGCTATTCCCTCTGCAAGGCAATCAAACAAGCTAAGTCCCAGTATAGAGACAAAGTAGAGTCGCAATTCAACAGCTCAGATACAAGAGGTATGTGGCAGGGTCTACAGTCAATCACGGATTACAAAAAGAAAACCAGCCCCGTTGTGGACCAGGATGTCTTGCTCCCAGACAGATTAATAACTTTTTTGCTTGCTTTGAGGACAATACAGTGCCACTGACACAGCCCGCTACCAAAACCTGCGGGCTCTCCTTCACTGTAGCCGAGGTGAGTAAAACATTTAAACGTGTTAACCCTCGCAAGGCTGCAGGCCCAGACGGCATTTCCAGCCAGAGCATGCGCAGACCAGCTGGCTGGTGTGTTTACGGACATATTCAATCAATCCTTATCCCAGTCTGCTGTTCCCACATGCTTCAAGAGGGCCACCATTGTTCCTGTTCCCAAGAAAGCTAAGGTAACTGAGCTAAACGACTACCGCCCCGTAGCACTCACTTCCGTCATCATGAAGTGCTTTGAGAGACTAGTCAAGGACCATATCACCGCCACCCTACCTGACACCCTAGACCCACTCCAATTTGCTTACCGACCCAACAGGTCCACAGACGACGCAATCGCAACCACACTGCACACTGCCCTAACCCATCTGGACAAGAGGAATACCTATGTGAGAATGCTGTTCATCGACTACAGCTCAGCATTTAACACCATAGTACCCTCCAAACTCGTCATCAAGCTCGAGAGCCTGGGTCTTGACCCCGCCCTGTGCAACTGGGTCCTGGACTTCCTGACGGGCCGCCCCCAGGTGGTGAGGGTAGGTAACAACATCTCCACCCCGCTGATCCTCAACACTGGGGCCCCACAAGGGTGCGTGCTCAGCCCCCTCCTGTACTCCCTGTTCACTCATGAATGCACGGCCAGGCACGACTCCAACACCATCATTAAGTTTGCCAATGCCACAACAGTGGTAGGCCTGATCACCAACAACTACGAGACAACCTATAGGGAGGAGTTCTGGCCGTGTGGTGCCAGGAAAACAACCTCTCCCTCAATGTGATCAAGACAAAGGAGATGATTGTGGACTACAGGAAAAGGAAGACCGAGCACGCCCCCATTCTTATTGACAGGGCTGTAGTGGAGCAGGTTGAGAGCTTCAAGTTCCCTGGTGTCCACATCACTAACAAACTATCACGGTCCAAGCACACCAAGACAATCGTGAAGACGGCACGACAAAACCTATTCCCCCTCAGGAGACTGAAAAGATTTAGCATGGGTCCTCAGATCCTCTAAAGGTTCTACAGCTGCACCATCGAGAGCATCCTGACTGGTTGCATCCCTGCCTGGTATGGCAACTGTTCTGCCTCCGACCGCAAGGCACTACAGAGGGTAGTGCGAACAGCCCAGTACATCATTTTTTTTCTTATTATTATTTGTACTTTTTTAAAACGGCATTGTTGGTTAAGCAGCAGCGGGAGCACGCACCCCTGAGGGGCCACTGTGTTGAGGATCAGCATGGCAGATGTGTTGTTACCTACCATTAAAAATCATGAGCTGGCGCACACCCAGAAAAATAGTTTATGTTAGGTAGGTGCTGACTAACGGCGAATAAACTATAAACTATCAAAATAAAGAAAGTCTCACACTCCACGTATAAACTCCCAGCAATTTAATGGGTATTTACCAACGTTTCGGCATCACTGTGCCTTCCTCAGGGTGATGTCATTAATACTTTAACCAGGTTATGTAGACAAACAGTGCAATTAGTGTAACCAATGACAATAGTGAGGGGTGTGTCATAATGATTAAGTTAATTAAAATTAATTAGTGAAACTGTTAAAAAAATAGTATATGGCATATTAAATATATTACGGTATTGTTATCATATAGAAACATCATGGAATATTGTACATCATATTAAATATATTACTCTATTGTTATCATATAGAAACATCATGGAATATTGTACATCATATTAAATATATTACTCTATTGTTATCATATAGAAACATCATGGAATATTGTACATCATATTAAATATATTACTCTATTGTTATCATATAGAAACATCATGGAATATTGTACATCATATTAAATATATTACTCTGTTATCATATAGAAACATCATGGAATATTGTACATCATATTAAATATATTACTCTATTGTTATCATATAGAAACATTATGGAATATTGTACATCATATTAAATATATTACTCTATTGTTATCATATAGAAACATCATGGAATATTGTACATCATATTAAATATATTACTCTATTGTTATCATATAGAAACATCATGGAATATTGTACATCATATTAAATATATTACTCTATTGTTATCATATAGAAACATCATGGAATATTGTACATCATATTAAATATATTACTCTATTGTTATCATATAGAAACATCATGGAATATTGTACATCATATTAAATATATTACTCTATTGTTATCATATAGAAACATCATGGAATATTGTACATCATATTAAATATATTACTCTATTGTTATCATATAGAAACATCATGGAATATTGTACATCATATTAAATATATTACTCTATTGTTATCATATAGAAACATCATGGAATATTGTACATCATATTAGCATCAACATACATTATTGTATCATTCAATTTCACATAATAAGGATATTTAATATTTAAAAGTACAGAAGTCAGAACCCATCACCTGCTATGTAAAAGAGACAGAAGAAGGCACAATGGTCAATGCTACCTGGGATCCTTGGGACATCCCTACCCTAAACCCTAACCTTAACCCCTACCTTAACCCTTTTAAATGTCAACTTTAACGGGTTGGGACATCCCAAGGATGTATCTCTACCTGAAAATACATGATCTAAGTGATTGATAGTTGGTATTCAGCAGTCAAAAATACTTATTCACTTTAATGAACTACTAAAATTGTGATTTTGTTAGACAGCATAGACAGCAGCTCGACACTTTATTGACTGACTGATCCATTCATCCTTCCATCCCTCCTCAGCCTTCCTCTCCTCTGAAGACCCAGTGAGGGTGGAGCTCAGTCAGAGAGCTGTTGAGGGACTGGTTAGGAAGAACACTTCTACAGCCAGAGAGGTGAGAGGTCACAGATGGTTTAGATGATAAATAGGTGTAACACATACTGACTAACGAGGTGACACCAATCAGTGCGTCCTACGTGCTAACGAGCTATATGTGCTAATGAGCTATACTTACTAAAGTCCAATCTCAAAACATAAATGGAAAAACCAAAGCCTGTAAAACCTTCCCCCTTAAGACAACAAATATATCCTATGTTTTTGTTGGACAAGTTTGCTCACCCCCGACAGAAAACAACTTCCATTTCACATTATAATCAACTACATTGCTTCTACAATATAAACATGGTGTCTACTGGCTGTCAACAATTAAAAACAAGAATAAACACATTTCTAAATAATAATATACAATCGTATCTTTTCTCCTTTTTCTTTCTATAGAATCCAAAAACTCACTAGCTTCTAGAACTCTCGTCTTCCTAAAACTCACTAGCTTCTAGAACTCGTGTCTTCCTAAAACTCACTAGCTTCTAGAACTCTCGTCCCCTTGGAACGAGCCCAAACAAAACTCATCTCCAATAAAGCCTGTAACACCTTCCCCCTTTATTTTTGTTGGACAAGTTTGCTCACCCCCAACAGAAAACAACTTCCATTTCACATAATCAACTACAATGCTTCTACAATATAAACTTAGTGTCTGCTGGCTGTCAACAATAAAAAACAAGAGAAAACACATTTCTAAATAATAATATACAATCGTATTATTTTTTAAATCCTTTTTCTTTCAATATAATCTTAAAACTCACTAGCTTCAAGAACTCTCGTCCCCTTGGAACGAGCCCAAACAAAACCTTGTCTCCAATACGGAAAAACGTTCAGTCAAAATAAATTGTGATCCATGGCAACGCACTGGCTAAAAGCAAAACTTGTTGACTGCCCACCCTTGAGACAATCAGCAACCAACTCCTGCAATATCCGTAGTAACTTTCCACCTTACTTCTCTCTCTCTTTTCAGGGTTCACTCGATAGGCATGTTGTTGGATCGGGGCCCAGTCCCCAATGTCATGCATTTGGGTTAGCACATCTGAGAATGAATCCTGATACTCTAAAAGCAGAGCAACATTGTCAATATAATTGTACCCCAAAAATGGTCAGCTGGTTGCATAAATAATTATTACATGAATTGTAAATATGAAATATAAAAACCAAATGTACAACCCTTTGTTAATATGTAGTGGCAATAATTAACTTAATGGTGAGGCATGGAATAATAAAACATGTATCTTTTGTCAGGCTGAATGTTTGAAATATGAGGTGATTTGAGTCGTGCTTCTTCAGTAGTGGAATAAACACAATTAGCATTTGAATGTTGTCAAGAAATACTGGAGTGATGTCAGATTGTTAATAAAATTGATTATAGACCAATTTATTATACTGCTTTCATGTGTGTATATACACAAACATCTGCAACAATTATCATATTACATGTATTTTTTTAAACAAGCAGCTTTTTCAACTTGTAGAAAACAGCTAGCTACATTTTGAAGTGCTGCATTTTGATTAAAGGGGGTCACCAACACAGTAATTGTAACACAGCTCTTTTTTTGTTAGTCACTTTTTGTTAAATAATACTCTTTCAATTCAGAGCCTGGATTTTCCCCTGAGGCTAATATCCATATCATGATGCAATCAATTGAACAGGGCAAAGGATAAGGTAGAACATCATTAAAATACTCCTACTACAATGTTAAAACATTCTACATTGTGACATCATTAAAATACTCCTACTACAATGTTAAAACATTCTACATTGTGACATCATTAAAACACTCCTACTACAATGTTAAAACATTCTACATTGTGACATTATTTCATTGATATCATTAAACAACTCCTTCATGTATGTATTTTCTGATGTTTGATCAGATATCTTTTTATCAGAGTATCTCTTGTCACATTGATTACAGCTATAAGATTTCTCTCCTGTGTGTTTTCTCTGGTGTGCAGTCAGAGAGCTAGATGTAGTAAAACTCATCCCACATTGATCACAGCTATACGGTTTCTCTCCTGTGTGTGTTCTCTGGTGTCTTATCAGATTGCTTGATTTAGTAAAACTCATCTCACATTGATCACAGCTATAAGGTTTCTCTCCTGTGTGTGTTCTCTGGTGTAAAGTCAGAGAGCCAGATGTAGTCAAACTCTTCCCACATTGATCACAGCGTTACGATTTCTCTCCTGTGTGTGTTCTCTGGTGTAAAGTCAGAGAGCCAGATGTAGTCAAACTCTTCCCACATTGATCACAGCTATACGGTTTCTCTCCTGTGTGTGTTCTCTGGTGTGTTTTAAGTTCTGATGAACATGTGCAACCTTTCCCACAGTCAGAGCAGAAGTGAGATTTCTTCCCTGTGGGTCTCTGCTGGTGTTTCTTGAGGTGTTTTGATGTGGAGAGACTCTTCTCTGCCTCTTCAATATCATGAGGTTGTTGAGGCCCCCCCAGAGGATCCACGATAGTCACATCTCTCTCCTGTGAACAAAAAGTCAGACAGATGGTTTAAGGCCCACAACTGCAAAAATCCACTGTAAAAAGGTGATGCCAACAGCGTAGCCATGACGTTGTACAAACAATGACGTCTGTAATCAATGTTCATTATTTGACATTTTTCTTAAAAGACAGTCAAGTGAACAACAATAGTCATATTTTGTCTTGTTTTCACATTTGTAGTATTATCGACAATTGTATGCTAGAAATACGTTTTTGAAGTTGTTGAAATCCTAAGCAGTGTGCCAGACAACTTTTGGTCTCCAATATAGGCACCTTTCTGTAGGTCTATGTTATTAGGTGAAGTTATGGGTCCTACAGTAGGTGTATGTTATTGTTAGGTGAAGTTATGGGTCCTACAGTAGGTCTGTGTTGTTGTTAGGTGAAGTTATGGGTACTACAGTAGGTCTATGTTGTTGTTAGGTGAAGTTATGGGTCCTACAGTAAGTCTGTGTTGTTGTTAGGTGAAGTTATGGGTACTACAGTAGGTCTATGTTGTTGTTAGGTGAAGTTATGGGTCCTACAATAGGTCTATGTTGTTATTAGGTGAAGTTATGGGTCCTACAGTAGGTCTATGTTGTTGTTAGGTGACGTTATGGGTACTACAGTAGGTCTGTGTTGTTGTTAGGTGAAGTTATGGGTCCTACAATAGGTCTATGTTGTTGTTAGGTGAAGTTATGGGTCCTACAATAGGTCTATGTTGTTGTTAGGTGACGTTATGGGTACTACAGTAGGTCTATGTTGTTGTTAGGTGAAGTTATGGGTCCTACAGTAGGTCTATGGTATAACTAGCGGTTTCCGCATTAGCTTGGAGGAGTTTCTGCAACCAAATTGCGTTTTAGCAAACACAAAGGGCAGAGAGCGATGCAGAGAGCGATGCACCTATTAGGGGATGTCTGATTGTATTTACGCACCACCACTAATGATTTTTGGAGCTTCTCAAAGTTATTGTTTCTTCACCTCAAACAGCAAGTAGACAAAGTCTTACTAAAATCAATTGGCAAATGACAATAGTTCCTCAAAGTATTTGTAAAATATTTCCAGCTCTCACTCTTGATAAACACTTGACATGAAAGGGAAAAATGTAATGGTCTGATCCAGTGGAAATGTCATAAAATACCTGATTACTTCTTATCCCTTACACAAATAGCCTACAGCTGTGTCTGTCCCAAACTCACTGGCGCGGGAAACTCTCAGGGCCCAGAATATTTTATATCAAGTTTCGGACCGACAGGTGATAGAACTTGAAACATTGTATCAACTATGTAGACAGGCCATGCGCATCCAATGTGATTTATTTTTATCTGGATATTTTCTAGCTGTTATTTATTTGTTGGCTTTATGTAGGCTATTTTTACATAGTTGGCAATGGCAATAAAAGTTATTTAGATTTGTATAATTTTCATTTAGACAGAATGTAGATTAATCACAGAAAATTATTGAGATAAAGACTATTATAATTATTATTACTATTATAAATTAAATTAAACTGTTCCAGTAAAATGTGAATATGAAAATCATAACTGGCACCAGATCAGTAGAAATGGTCAGATAAATTGGCACTTCAAATGGAAAAGGTTGCCGACTGCTGTTGTAGCCTATTACTGGAAACTTCAGGAGCATAACGTCAGAATTTACGAAGGCCAGCAGCAGCGGGAGGAGAACGAGTTTTTTTCTTATGGTTAGGCTATCTTGATCTCTGGTTCCCTCAAGTCATTTGTGTGTCTCAATTATTTAATAAAAACGGGGGATTCCTATGTTGATGATGTAAAGAACATTTGCTGCTCTGTGGTATGTAATGAGGAGCAACCAGACACTGCACTCATTTATGAAATTGCTTATCCCAGTTACTAATAAGCATGCACCCATTAAGAAAATGACTAAAAACTGTTAAATTCCAGTGGATTGATGAGGAATTGAAAAATGGTATGGTTGAGGGATGAGGGAAAAGGAATGGCAAATAAGTCTGGCTGTACAACCGATTGGCAAACATCCTGCAAATTGAGAAATCATGTGACTAAACTGAATAGAAAGAAGATAAATGACACAAAGAATGATAGTAAAAAGCTTTGGAGAACCTTACATATAATTTTGGGGAAAAAGGCAAACTCTGCTCCATCATTAACTGACTCAGATGGCTCATTCATCAAAGCCAACTACTTTTATGATTTTTTCATTGGCAAGATTAGCAAATTTAGGCATGACATACCAGCAACAAACGCTGACACTACACATCCAAGTATATCTGACCAAATTATGAAAGACAAGCATTGTAATTTAGAATTCCCTATAGTCGGTGTGGAAGAGGTGAAAAAATTATTGAGTCTATCAACAATGATAAGCCACCGGGGTCTGACAATCTAGATGGAAAATTACTGAGGATAATAGCGGACTATATTGGCACTCCTATTTTCCGTATCTTTAATTTAAGCCTACTAGAGAGCGTGTGCCCTCAGGCCTGGAGGGAAGCTAAAGTCATTTCACATGTGCTATGCTCTGCATAGTTAGCTCCAGGTAAAATGTTGCACTTATTCAGCCATTCTGTGGCCAAAAACAAGCTACATATGGACAGTACCAAAGTAAACTGACTCTGGAAATGACAAAGCGCCTCGTAACCTTGCTGGGAATGGGACAAACGGACCTCGTCTGTGGTAACAGACTGGGACGATTTGTAATCAAATCTAATTCCCAGGAACAGGGTTCAAATGAACCACAGAGACTGTGTGGGATAATAACATGGCCGTGTCCAACCCTGCTTGTTCCCTCGACTCCGCTACCAAACACCAATCTCCAACAGGGCCCTTTACCTGTATCACTAGACGCCTCATAGTGAGCTACACGTAGGAATCAGCAATGAATCCCAATAATGAGACACCTATGGGAGGGGTAACCCTTTGTGCACAAATCTCTCAACGTATTACTGTTACCCTGGGGAGATTGATATACCCCTTGAACATCGGCTCCGACCCTCATCGGATGTGGCAGGGCTTGCAAACTATTAGACTACGAAGGGAAGCACAGCCGATAGCTGCCCAGTGACACAAGCCTACAAGACAAGCTAAATAACTTCTATGCTCGCTTCGAGGACCAGGACGTCTACTGGTCTAGGGTCAGTTGGTTATATCTGGAGTACTTCTCCTGTCTTATCCAGTGTCCTTATCCAGTGGCCAGACGGATTACCAGGACGTGTACTCCAAGCATGCGCTGACCAACTGGCAAGGGTCTTCACTGACATGTTCATCCCCTGTCTGAGTCTGTAATACCAAGATGTTTCAAGCAGACCACCATAGTCCCTGTGCCCAAGAACACCAAGGTAACCTGCCTAAATGACTACCGACCCGTAGCACTCACGTCTGTAGCCATGAAGTGCTTTGAAAAGCTGGTCGTGGCTCACATCAACACCATTATCCCAGAAACCCTAGACCCACTCCAATTTGCATACTGCCCCAACAGATGATGCAATCTCTATTGCACTCCACACTGCCCTTTCCCACCTGGACAAAAGGAACACCCATGTGAGAATGCTATTCATCGTCTACAGCTCAGCATTCAACACCATAGCTTAGAGATGAGTTTTGAGGGACTAAGGACCCTGGGACTAAACACTGAGCACGCCCCCATTCTCATCAAAGGGATTGTAGTGGAGCAGGTTGAGAGCTTCAAGTTCCTTGGTATCCACATCCTTGGTGTCCACATTATAGGCTTAGTTAACTGGTGAACTGTTGAAATCATGGAAACATAATGACGATTCTAATTCTAGATTTGGAATAGAATGTGCAGCACCTTGAATATATTGTTGTTTGACATGACTACCAATTAATAAACCAGGGAGGAATTACTGACAGAGTACGAGCATGGTGGAGACATCCAAGAGAGGGAAATCAGGAAGGGAAATGACAGCAAGTAGTGCAGACGAAAGGGATAACAAGTTGGTGAAGCAACAGATGTGCTGGAATGAGAACAATATAGATGGAATGAGAACAATATAGATGGAATGACAACAATATAGATGGAATGAGAACAATATAGATGGAATGAGAACAATATAGATGGAATGAGAACAATATAGATGGAATGAGAACAATATAGATGGAATGAGAACAATATAGATGGAATGAGAACAATATAGATGGAATGAGAACAATATAGATGGAATGAGAACAATATAGATGGAATGACAGCAATATAGATGGAATGACAACAATATAGATGGAATGAGAACAATATAGATGGAATGACAGCAATATAGATGGAATGACAGCAATATAGATGGAATGACAACAATATAGATGGAATGAGAACAATATAGATGGAATGAGAACAATATAGATGGAATGACAACAATGTAGATGCTACTTTGAGAACACAAACTCTCACATCTTTCACAGCACAGAGCGAGGGAGTCCAGGGGATGACTGGAGGAGCAATGGAGGAAGCATTGTGGAATTCTCTTGGCGTGAATACAGTTGGTGAGACTGCATGGAGGATGGTGAAGAACAGTGGAGTGAAAAGGGCTAAAGTTGGTAATTAACAGCAGTTTAGGGTCGGAGTGGGAATCATCAGCAAGGATGTTTTTGTGGGTGACCTGTTAATGGTCTCAAAGATGGTGATGGATGAATTGGGTAAAGTAATTTCAGGTAGACGCACGTTGATTAAAATGAATGATAGACGGAAGGTCTTACTGTGGTTTGGTGAAGTGGTTCTCCCATCTTATGTAAAACCTGGGTAAGTGAGATATACAGAAGCCGCCGCAGTGTTACAATTGTAAAAAATTTTGGACATGTGGCAAGTGTCTGTCGAAGGAATAAATATGTCGTAGTCAGATGAAGCATGTTGTAATTGTGATGGGAATCACGTTCCCGAGTTCTCGGAGTGCCCTGTACGGATGAAGGATGTCACAGTAGCTAGGATGATCAGGCCCATCCAGCAGGTGTCCTATGTGGAGGCAGTGAAAATAGCTGAAGGAGTAGAGAAGAGAAGGTAGTTCATGTCCCACAGTCTGCAGTGAAGCCATGCAGGAGAAGGATCCCAACACACTAATAGTGAACAAGGTGGACTTTGTTGTGTTTATAGAGCAAGTGATAAATTGCATTAATAAAATATTAGTAACCTTCGTCCAAAACTAGAAGTTTCCACATTAGCTTGGAGGAGTTTCTACAACAAAATTGCGTTTGCATTGCCCTCACTGCCGCAGTGATAAATTGCATTAATAATAAACTAATAAAACATCTAAGAAACTAGACATCATTGTGAAGGCGGCAAATAGATTTCTGGATCTCCAGGACTTCAGACTAAATGTTACAGGGAGTACTGAATGAAGACGTTCCCCCGTCCCAGGTTCCTGAACCTGTGTAGGGATCTGAATAGTACCATTTTTGTTTGAAATTCAGGGTAGTGGAGTGAATTTGGTTCGTGTTTATTTTTTATATTACGTAATTAGTATGATTTGTTAATCCCAATTTATTTTGCGTTTTGGTTATTTTTCACAACCCCGTACAGTAGGTGGCAGCAATACACCTGATGATGAGTGTAGTCTGACAATAAACCTCAGAGAAGAAGACATGGTAGGAACCAAAGTGCTGGTCAGTGTTTCCAGTTGACCCTAATTAAATGTTACATTACATGTTGTTTTCTTACTTCATGTAGCCGGCTAGCTAGCTAATATATTCATACTTCGCTTACTCCTCTCTGATAAGATACCGCTGCACAAACATGCTTATCTAGGCCTACACCAGCACTGGTACCAGGCAGTATTAGCTAGCTACGTTTGCTCTGACTCTTAATACATTTAGCAAGCTAGCTAGCCCGCTAACTAGCGTTTAGCAGCTAACATTATTTGAGCAACACCTTGCTAAGAAAATAATCTTTCGCCTTTAATGTAATGGCATGAAAAGAATTGCAAGAACATTATACAATGACTTATGAACAGCTGTAACAATTTGACCCCAACAGGAAATCTACACTGGCAGTTATAGAAAGACCCATTTACTATATAACCATTGATTCTTGAAGAATATAACTTATAAATGCCTCAAATGTTTTAACCGTATTACCCCACCAGAAACCAAAACATAAGCTTGTATAACGCCACTGTTTGTAAACAAATACTATATGGCTGAGGAGTAGGGTCGATCCAAGCGTTCTGACCTCACAATGACAGTAAAGCACCCAAGCTAACTGGCTAACGTTGGATAGCTTGCTAGACACAAATCAGAGAAAACCTCACTCTTACCATTTTACTTGCCCTAGCAGAGCTGGTTAGGCTGTTTTCATGTTATCCAGAGCGTTGGTGACTAACTGTGCTGCTGGCAACAATTTAATTTGAGCTTTTTTGCAGATGTTTACTGACACCGGCCATATTCAACGGGTGTTGAGCGTTATTCAATTCATCAGTTATTCTGCGCTCTAATCAAGTCAATAAACATTGGGTAGTTAGTTAGAATAGAGTTACTATACTGGCAAGTTTGATGTATAAGTAGCCAACTAATGTTAGGTAGCTAGCTCACATACTGGTACATACTGCTGTAAAGATATGCTATGCGTTTTGTAAGGATAGTGTAGTTAACATAACGTGTAACGTAACTTATTTGAAAAGTCATTACTTTATTGCATTGCTCAACATTTGTCATAATTATTTAAAGCAGTTCATTTGTATCCGCTCTCTCGTTGGACTTCGGCTGCATATTTTCCCCCATTTTCTTCAAATCTGAAAATGTTGAAGCCACAACCATTTCCTGAAGAATTGCATTATGGGCCCTAAAGTACTGCGTGTATACGTCATATTTTGGCGAATTTAGTACGACATCCGGGAACTTTTAGCATACTAACTACATCATACTATGACCAATAAGCATACTATATACTCAATTTACTTCACAAATAGTGCAGTTAGTATGAGTATTCTAACACAGCTCAGGACTCCGGGCAGCCATTTTGTTTGTTTAAAATCTAGGTTGCCCCTTTAAAAAAGCCACACAACAATCAATCAACCAATCTGCAGTTCAACCCATAACAAAACTGTAATTCCACCACTGTTTTGGTAATAAGATGATGTGGCTGGAGAAATTTAACTAGTCTCAAATTCATAGACAGACTATGGATGAAAGGACTGACCATCCTTGATATCAACATTATAGTTTTAACCATGTTGAGGCTATACATGGTTGATTTACATTGTTTCTAAACATTGGAGAACATTTTTTTTATTTTGGGTTCTGATGGGGTACAACAGTTGAACTAAGCTCATGAGGCATGTGTTATATTCTTCAAGAATCAATGGCTATAAAAAATATATAATATATATATATAAATAAATAAATAATTTTAATGTCAAAATATGGATGTAGCAATTGCAGATTTCCGCTTTAACACCAAGCATCAGTTCAACAACCACAGAGTTTGTGCTTCTGTTAAGACAGTACTTACGTTCATCGTCAGTCTCCTCTTCTTTCACTGAAACTTCGTCCTCCTCATTCACTCTGAACGCTTCCTCCTCTTCTTTAACTGAAACGTCTTTCTCTTCTTCTTTCACGGTAACAGCCTCACCTCCTTGTTTTTGTATTGTAACAGCCTCCTCTTCCTCCCCCTCTTTCACGAGAGCTTCTTTCTCCATCCAGCAGACCTTCTCTTCTTCAGCAGGAATGGGGTTAAGTTTGAGACGGGAGCTATGAGGCATGTACTGAAGTCGCTAAGCGGTATAATTCAGAGGAGTTTCACTTTATCAGCAGCACGTGATCAATGACGTCTGAAGAATAATTTCGTCGAACACCTGATTGGTTTGGTATTGGGCTCGTTCGACAATGCAGCCGATAGTGCAGGTGGCTGCTGACTGACTAATTTACAAATCACCTTGCATCATAAATAACTACTCATTATTATTTATAAATCAGTCAGCCAGTCACCGTTTACCCACAACGCAGCATGGATTAGATGCTCTCGAACACGGCCAGTGGTTTAATATATGACATAAAGGCTACGCTGCTACGGCGTGTGAATTCATCTATAAAATGTGGCTGTTCTAAATTCTGTGTCGCTCAAATCATAGAGTAATGAACCTTTTTTTTTTGTTGACACATTTGGCTGGAAAACGCCAATGCTTCAGGAAGCTTTGTTTCCCCATCACTACTTTTCAGCATGTTTTCTGTGAATTAGACTACGGGAGTTTTGTAACTTTTTCTCCGGTAACGTTAGTTGGTCTCGCTGACCATAAACCGTGCGGGTTGGCTACGCTGGTTAGGCTAATAGCTAGTTGGCTAAATAGCCAACGTTAGCTGGTTGGCTAACTGCATATAGATAACGTTAGCTGGCTGGCTAAGATAACTGCATATAGCTAACGTTAGCTGGCTGGCTAAGATAACTGCATATAGCTAATGTTAGCTGGCTGGCTAAGATAACTGCATAAAGCTAATGTTAGCTGGCTGGCTAAGATAACTGCATATAGCTAACGTTAGCTGGCTGGCTAAGATAACGGCATATAGCTAACGTTAGCTGGCTGGCAAAGATAACTGCATATAGCTAACGTTAGCTGGCTGGCTAAGATAACTGCATATAGCTAACGTTAGCTGGCTGGCTAAGATAACTGCATACAGCTAATGTTAGCTGGCTGGCTAAGATAACTGCATATAGCTAACATTCTTTGATATTTGGTTAGATGGCGTTATGTATTTCCAAAACGTTGGTTTACTTTAATCACACAAGTCATGAGTGCAAACGATTGGTTTAATTTAAAGTTATACATTTGAAGTTATCTCTGTTGTAGTTTACATCATAGGGAATAGGCTGGTCCTCCATATTACTTCACACCTGACTTTGTCATTCTTCTGAATTCTGATTGGTTTTATGTAATAACTCCAAAAATAGAACTGTGAGGTGTTATTTTGCATTGGAAATGTTTTAATATTTTATTTGATATTTTATAAACAATACAAAACATACACATACAAACAACATCATAGAAACATTAACTACATCACACCTGCCCAGACCCACTAGAACACACCTCCATCTCCATTAACTACATCACACCTGCCCAGACCCACTAGAACACACCTCCATCTCCATTAACTACATCACACCTGCCCTGACCCACTAGAACACACCTCCATCTCCATTAACTACATCACACCTGCCCAGACCCACTAGAACACACCTCCATCTCCATTAACTACATCACACCTGCCCAGACCCACTAGAACACACCTCCATCTCCATTAACTACATCACACCTGCCCAGACCCACTAGAACACACCTCCATCTCCATTAACTACATCACACCTGCCCAGACCCACTAGAACACACCTCCATCTCCATTAACTACATCACACCTGCCCAGACCCACTAGAACACACCTCCATCTCCATTAACTACATCACACCTGCCCAGACCCACTAGAACACACCTCCATCTCCATTAACTACATCACACCTGCCCAGACCCACTAGAACACACCTCCATCTCCATTAACTACATCACACCTGCCCAGACCCACTAGAACACACCTCCATCTCCATTAACTACATCACACCTGCCCAGACCCACTAGAACACACCTCCATCTCCATTAACTACATCACACCTGCCCAGACCCACTAGAACACACCTCCATCTCCAGCTCCTGCATCACTGTCTGCCACATGGCCTCAAACTGCACCATTTTATTTCTCATTGTCGCCCAGTACTTTACATTTTTAGAAAATAAAGCATTTGACCTTTCTATTGCGTTATCAATGAAGGATTGGTTGATTTCCAGTTGAAGTATAGTATTTAAGATGATTGACGAGAAAAGTATAGTCCAACCATCCGGTAACTTGTTTCATGCGCATCAAAGGTGAGGGTGAATTTCAGATGTTCACTGCTTGTATTGATGAAGGAGTGGAATCGATGAAGTTCCTCTGCTGTCCCCTGAAATAGAAGGAACACGTCATCAATGAAGCCTTTTACAGAGCCTGATGAGGTGCTAGAATGGATTGTTAGGGCTGACAATCACATTCTTCTCCAACAACCCCACATACAGTTACGCATAATTAGATGCTATTTTTAAAACTACAATGACCATAATAACCTGAGGGCCTACTTGTCTTTGTGTTTCTTTTACACCTGCTACGTAAAAGAGACCGAAGAATGTGTAACAGTATAGCTTCCATCCCTCTCCTCGCCCCTACCTGGGCTCGAACCAGGGACTCTGCACACATCAACAACTGCCTCCCACGAAACATCGTTACCATCGCTATTAGCGAGCACTCCGCTAACTAGCTAGCCATTTCACATCGATTACAAATGCACAATGCTATCTGGGATTCTTGGGACATCCCTACCCTAAACCCCTAACTTAACCATTTTAAATGTCAACTTCAACGGGCTAGGGAAGTCCCAAGGATGTATCGCTACCTGAAAATACATGATCTAAGTGATTGATAGTTGGTATTCAGCAGTCATAAAGCCTTATTTACTTTAATGAACTACTAAAATAGTGATTTTGTCAGACAGCAGCTCTACACTTTATTGACTGACTGATCCATTCATCCTTCCATCCCTCCTCAGCCTTCCTCTCCTCTGAAGACCCAGTGAGGGTGGAGCTCAGTCAGAGAGCTGTTGAGGGACTGGTTAGGAAGAACACTTCTACAGCCAGAGAGGTGAGAGGTCACAGATGGTTTAGATGATAAATATTTATGTTCCCTTAGCAGTTCATCACGTAAGCAAAAGGGAATATGTTCCATCATCTGTTTATTTACATTAGTGCAAATTGTCCTCTGATATTGGTGTAATTTCTCACCCCTTTTGGCTGTATGAAAGTCAATTTTCCCTCAGACACATACATTTGTTCTTTGATATTATGAAGGTAATTTGTGTAAAATGTACTTTTCCCCACTCATTCATGTTGCTTATTTATATTCAGTGGCCTGACTGCGTCCAGACTGTCAAAGGCCCATCCTGGTAGATCTGAACCTAATTCAGCTTGGAGTGATCGGATGACAGAAGTCACATTTAGGTGCCAGGTGTAACTGAGGCCATAGATGCTCCATATCCATTACTTTTAATGCTTTATATAATATGTCTAAATGTGCTTATTTCTGTGTTGCAGGGGCAGTCAAGAAATGGAACGGCAAGGCCACAGAACATGACATAAGCAGAGCTGTGGGAGACCACCTCAAGCCCCTTGTAGAGCCGGGGGTGGTGTTTACCACTCCACCAGGCCTTCAGCAGGCTGGAAAAGTGATACTGTTTTTCATACTCAGAGGGACCAAGAGTCTGTTGATTGGTCATTGGGTTCATTTGTTGAAATCAAATCCAGCTTTATTTGTACAGCACATTTCAGACATTGATACAACACAATGGCTTCTCAGGAAAAAAACTATGAAAATAAACAGAAATATTTAGTGCACAACAAACAGAAGACTGAAAGACTGAAAACTGAAAGACTAATGAGCACCCTAAGGAAATGTAACACCTTCCCCTTTAAGACAACAAATACCCTATATTTTTGTTGGACAAGTTTGCTTACAACCAACAGAAAACAACTTCCATTTCTCCTTATAATCAACTACAATGCTTCACCTTCTACAATATAAACATGGTGTCGACTGGCTGTCAACATTTAAAAACAAGAAAAAACACATATTTCGAAATAACAATATACAATCGTATCCTTTCTCCCTCTTCTTCCTATAGAATCTTAAAACTAGTTTTGAAAAACTCACCAGCTCCTAGAACTCTCGTCTTCCTAAAACTCACTAGCTTCTAGAACTCTCGTCCCCTTGGAACGAGCCCAAACAAAACTCATCTCCAATACGGAAAAACGTGCAGTCAAAATAAATTGTGATCCATAACAACGCACTGGCTAGACGCAAAACACAAATATTTTTGACTGCCCACCCTTGAGACAATCAGCAACCAAGTTGTCCTTACCACAGACATATCTGATTTCAAGAGGAAACTCCTGCAATATCTGTAGTAACTTTCCATCTCACTGCGGAGCTTCTCTCTCTTTTCAGGATTCACTAGATAAGCAGGACTGGATCGGGCCCCAGTCCCCAATGTCATGCCCCCAGTCCCCAATGTCATGCTCTAGTACATTTGGGTTGGCACATCTGAGAATTAACTCTGATATTCTAAAAGCAGGGAAATAATGTCAATATTATTGACTCAGTTGATCGTATAATTAATTAATTATGATTACTAAAAGTAAATATGAAAAACAAATGTACACCCCTTTGTTAATATGTATTGGCAATAATTAACTTAATGGTGAGGCATGGAATAATAAAAAATGTATCTTTTGTCAGGCTGGATGTTTGAATATATGAGGTGATTTGAGTCGTGCTTCTTCAGTAGTGGAATAAAGACAATTAGCACTTGAATGTTGTAAAGAAATGCTGGAGTGATGAAGGACTGGTAATAAAATTGATTATAGACCAATTTATTATACTGCGTCCATGTGTATAAAGTCTTCTCAACTTTCACTTCAACTAAAACCGAACGTATATTGGACGTCGGTCATAGTCTTCTTCTCAATGTCTTTTCAATGACATTTTGCTAAGTGGGATAGCCCAATGTCAAAACACAGTTTTAATGTGTCCAAATCAATAACCAATATGCAGAAACAGTTTGTGATAAATTGAGCTGTATAAACACAAACATCTGCCACAATAATACATTTTACTTGTATTTATTTAAACAAGCTCCTTATAAACTGCACAAGAACCAGAAACGCTGTTGTTTTGGCATGTAGCAATACATCTGTGAAATTAATTAGGGGGGGTAATCAGGTTGTATGTGCTGTTGAAACTAACACAACTAAAAAAACACATGGAAATGGGAGATATCTTTCACCTCACTGGTTAGAGGACAATCTGCAGAAGACAGTCAGCTACATTTGGGAGTGATGCATTTAAATGTAGGGGTCACTAAACAAAGGAACGCAACACTTATTTGTCATCACTCATCGATATCATGCTAAAATAATTTGTGTGACAGAAGGGAGATGAGGTTGCACGTCCTGTTAAAACGAACAGCTCAAAAACCACACAGAATATGGGAAAAATGTGTACATCCCTGATTAGAGGACAATTTGTAGAAAATAGATCGCTACATTTTGAAGTGTTGCATTTTGATTCTAGTGGGTCATCAACATGGTAAGTGTAACACAGCTCTTTTTGTGTTAGTCACTTTTTGTTAAATCACATAAATAGTACTCTTCCAATTCAGAGCCTGGATTTTCCCCCTGAGGCTAATATCCATATCATGTTGAAATCAAAAGAACAGGGGACAAACATTTAGGGTTCTACATTGTGACATCATTAAAATACTCCTACTACAATGTTAAAACATTCTATATTGTGACATCATTAAAATACTCTTACTACAATGTTAAAACATTCTACATTGTGACATCATTAAAATACTCCTACTACAATGTTAAAACATTCTACATTGTGACATCATTAAAATACTCCTACTACAATGTTAAAACCTTCTACATTGTGACATCATTAAAATATTCCTACTACAATGTTAAAACATTCTACATTGTGACATTTAATTGATATCATGAAATAACTCCATGTATTTTCTGATGTTTAATCAGAGATCTTTTATCAGTGTACCTCTTCCCACATTGAGTACAGCTATACGATTTCTCTCCTGTGTGTGTTCTCTGGTGTGACATCAAGCTGCTTAGGTGAATAAAACTCTTCCCACATTCATTACAGCTATATGGTTTCTCTCCTGTGTGTGTTCTCTGGTGTGATATCAGGTTGCTTAGCTGAGTAAAACTCTTACCACATTGAGTACAGCTAAAAGGTTTCTCTCCTGTGTGTGTTCTCTGATGTATCTTCAGATGGCCAGATGTAACAAAACTCTTCCCACATTGATCACAGCTATACGGTTTCTCTCCTGTGTGTGTTCTTTGGTGTACAATCAGATGGCCAGATGTATCAAAAGTCTTCCCACATTCATCACAGCTATACGGTTTCTCTCGTTTCTCTCCTGTGTGTGTTCTTTGGTGTGATATCAGGCTGGTTGAATGAGTAAAACTCTTCCCACATTGATCACAGCTGTAAGGTTTCTCTACCGTGTGGATTCCCTGATGAATTTTAATGCCTGCTGAGTAGGTGAATCTCTTCCCACTGTCAGAGCAGCAGTGAGATTTCTTCCCTGTGGATCTCTGCGGGTGTTTCTTGAGGTGTTCTGATGTGGAGAAACTCTTCTCTGCCTTGTCAGCATCATGAGATTGTTGAGGCTCCCCAGAGGACCCACGGTAGTCCCGTCTCTCTCCTGTGTGAACAGCAAAGTCAGATGATTAAAGGCCCACAACAGTGGAAATCCACTGTAAAAGGTGATGCCAACAGCGTAGCCATGATGTTGTACAACAATTGACGCCTGTAATGAATGTAATGATTATTTGACATTTGTCTTAAAATGAGCAACAATAGTCATATTTTGTCTTCTTTTCACATTAGTAGTAACATCTAAGCTTGTAGACTAGAAATAAGTTATTCATGTTGTTGAAACTCTAAGCAGTGTGGCAGAAGACTTTTGGTCTCCAATATAGGCCCCTTTCTGTGTTTAATAAAATTGTGGCACGAGGTCGATGCACATGCAATTTGGTTGTAGAAACTCCTCCCTGCTAATGAGGAAACCGCTAGTTATGGATGTAGTATATCTGGTAATGAGGAAACCACTAGTTATTGACGTAGTATATCTGGTAATGAGGAAACCACTAGTTATGGATGTAGTATATCTGCTAATGAGGAAACCACTAGTTATGAATGTAGTATATCTGGTAATGAGGAAACAACTAGTTATGGATTTAGTATATCTGGTAATGAGGAAACCACTAGTTATGGATGTAGTATATCTGGTAATGAGGAAACCACTAGTTATGGATGTAGTATATCTGCCTGGAGCAAAAATGGTGTGCAAAGATTTTAATTTTTCACAATGTATTCTGAATGGGGGAAAACTCAGGGGAGTAACCTCCATGTCCAGGTTGCTTATGAGTGCATTTCACACTACTTTGGATTATAATTGTAAGGCTCGTTTGAATGTCCTGCTGAATATAATGTTTGTGTCATCATCGCAAATCAACCACTTTATATTTAAAAAACACTTTAACCAGTAAAATGCTCTTTGTCTAGCTTTTCCATCAACCTGACAATGAGGGTTTGTACACTGTTTGCCAAATTGGCCCATAACTTCACCTAACAACAAATATACCTGTAATGAACGAAGAAGCACTCTGGTTGTTGTTGCATGACATACATAGTGTACTCTAGGACCCATAACAACATTATAGACCTACTGTAGGACCCATAACTTCACCTAACAACAACATAGACCTACAGTAGGACCCATAACAATAACATAGACCTACTGTAGGACCCATAACTTCACCTAACAATAACGTAGACCTATTGTATGACCCATAACTTACCTAACAATAACATAGACCTACTGTAGGACCCATAACTTCACCTAACAATAACGTAGACCTATTGTATGACCCATAACTTACCTAACAATAACATAGACCTACTGTAGGACCCATAACTTCACCTAACAATAACAGACCTACTGTAGGACCCATAACTTCACCTAACAATAACAGACCTACTGTAGGACCCATAACTTCACCTAACAACAAATAAAGGAAAATAGCTCTGTGTGTTGTACAATAGCCTATCCATCAAGGAACAGTTCTCTACACATTATGAGCTAAGTATCTCTGTGTCCAAACAGACTAACGAGAGCCTACAGTAAATCAAGCAGACAATAACATTATAAACATCAATTTTTTAGGGATGTTGGATCCAACGTGGAGCACGACATAACTGTCTTTACCGGAGTAATGAATGAAGAAGCACTTTGGTTGTTGTTGCATGTGGTGATGTTTGTCATGTAATTACTGAAGAACCGCGTTAATGACAGTATCCATTTGGGTGTTGTCAATAAAGTTAAGGGGACTTTCGGTTAGAACCATTGGATTTAGCAAACTCTTAAATTATTTAGTATTTCTGTGCCCATGAAAACTGTTTTCCCAACGTAATATAAGGAAACTAAATGTTACGTAGGTAGAGTGCATTTCAGAGATCTGAATACAAAAAACTATCCTAACAGGACAATAACCTAAACCACAAGGCCAAATCTACACTGGAGGAGCTTACCAAGATGACATTGAATGTTCCTGAGTGGCCTAGTTACAGTTTGGACTTAAATCATCTTTAAAATCTATGGAAAGACTTGAAAATGGCTTTCTAGCAATGATCAACAACCAACTTGACAGAACAGGAAGGATTTAAAAAAGAATAATGAATATTCACATGAAGATCAGTCTCCTATTGGATGACATCACGACTTCCCATCAAGCCAACTCCTCGAAGGCCTTACTATAACATCACTCACTCCTTCTAGTTTGCAGTTGTCTAAAAAAACACTATTTTGCTCAAAACATTTTTTTGTTTCCCTTTAGTGTGTTTATACTTTACTGTATTTATATATCACTTTCAACAGGAAAAGTTTTTTATTTATTTTTTATCACTGGAGGACGTCATGAACAATTAATTAAAAAAAAATTCACCTTTATTTAACCAGTTGAGAACAAGTTATCATTTACAAATGCGACCTGGCCAAGATAAAGCACAGCAGTGCGACAAAAACAACAGAGTTACACTTGGGATAAACAAAAGTACAGTCAATAACACAATAGAAATATCTATATACAGTGTGTGCAAATGGAGTACGGAGGTAAGGCAAAAAATAGGCCATAGTAGCAAAGTAATTACAATTTAACAAATTAACACTGGAGTGATAGATGTGCAGATGATGATGTGCAAGTAGAAATACTGGTGTGAGCAAAAAAAGTAAATAAAAACATGGGGATGAGGTAGGCAGTTGGATGGGCTATTTACAGATGGGCTGTGTACAGCTGCAGCGATCGGTAAGCTGCTCAGATAGCTGATGCTTAAAGTTAGTGAGGGAGATATAAGTCTCCAACTTCAGCGATGTTTTCAATTCGTTCCAGACATTGGCAGCAGAGAACTGGAAGGAAAGGCGGCCAAAGGAGATGTTGGCTTTGTGGATGACCAGTGAGATATACTTCCTGGAGCGCGTCCTATGGGTGGGTGTTGCTATGGTGACCAGTGAGCTGAGTTAAGGCGGCCTAGCAAAGACTTATAGATGACCTGGAGCCAGTGGGTTTGGCGACGAATATGTAGCGAGGGCCAGCCGACGAGAGCAGTGGTATATGGGGCTTTGGTGACAAAACGGATGGCACTGTGATAGACTGCATCCAGTTTGCTGTGTAGAGTGTTGGAGGCTATTTTGAAAATGAAATCGCCGAAGTCAAGGATCGGTAGAATAGTCAGTTTTACGAGGGTATGTTTGGCAGTGTGAGTGAAGGAGGCTTTGTTTGCGAAATAGGAAGCCAATTCTAGATTTAATTTTGGATTGGAAATGCTTAATATTAGTCTGGAAGGAGAGTTTACAGTCTAGCCCGACACCTAGGTATTTATAGTTGTCCACATATTCTAAGAAAGAACCGTGCAGAGTAGTGATGCTAGTCGGGCGGGTGTGGGCAGCGATCGGTTGTTGATTGATCGGTTGTTCTTATCGGCTGTTGAGTCTGCTGATAAGAATACGGTGATTGAAAGAGTCAAAAGCCTTGGCCAGGTCGATGAAGACGGCTGCACAGTACTGTCTTTTATTGATGGCGGTTATGATATTGTTTAGTAATTTGAGCGTGGATGAGGTGCACCCGTGACCAGCTCGGAAACCGGATTGCACAGCGGAGAAGGTACGGTGGGATTCGAAATGGTCAGTGATCTGTTTGTTAACTTGGCTTTCGAAGACTTTAGAAAGGTAGGGCAGGATGGATATAGGTCTGTAACAGTTTGGGTCTAGTGTGTCACACCCTTTGAAGAGGGGGATGACCACGGCAGCTTTACAATCTTTAGGAATCTCGGACGATACGAAAGAGAGGTTGAACAGACTATATATATATATATGTATATATATCTATATATATAGATATATACCTTAATAAAAGGCACATGATAGCCAGCTTGGAGGTTTCCAAAAAGCATTCAGGCCAAAGAGTTTAATCTTGGTTTCATCAGACCAGAGAATCTTGTTTCTCATGGTCTGAGAGTCCTTTAGGTGCCTTTTTGGCAAACTCCAAGCGGGCTGTCAGGTGCCTTTTACTGAGGAGTGGCTTCCGTCTGGCCACTCTACCACAAACGCCTGATTGGTGGAGTGCTGCAGAGATGGTTGTCCTTCCGGAAGGTTCTCCCATCTCAACAGAGGAACTCTAGAGCTCTGTCAGAGTAACAATCGGGTTCTTGGTCACCTCCCTGACAAAGGCCCTTCTCCCCCGATTGCGTAGTTTGGCCAGGTGGCCAGCTCTAGGAAGAGTCTTCCAAACTTCTTCCATTAAAAAATGATGGTGGCCACTGTGTTCTTGGGGACTTTCAATGTTGCAGACATTTTTTGGTACCATTCCCCAGATCTGTGCCTCGACACAATCCTGTCTCGGAGCGCTAAGGACAATTTATTCGACCTCTTTGCTTGGTGTTTGCTCTGACATGCATTGTCAACTGTGGGACATTATATAGACAGGTGTAATCACACACAATATGATTTCATGTGGCACAAACAAAAACACAAATTCTCAGTCAAAAATATAAGTCAGAATACAGCCTTTCTATTCTCTCATGTTATTTCAGGATCTCTGAATGTTCTTCCACACAGAAAGCAGTGGTAGGACTTTTACCGTGTTTATCCTCTAATGCTCCTTCAGGCTACTTGACCAGGTAAAACCCTTTCCAGACTGGGAGCATTGGAAAGGCTTTTCTCCTCTGTATCCTCTCATGAGCTTTAAGGTACACCATTTGTGAAAATCTGTTTTTACACTGGGAGCAGAAAATACTTTTCTCCTGTGTGTATTCTCTCATGCCTTTTCAGGTTAGTTAACATAGTTAAAACTCTTTCTACACTGGGAGCATTGGTAAGGCTTTTCTCCCGTGTGTGTCCTCTCATGCAGTTTTAGGTTCCCTAACCAGCAAAAACGATTTTCACAGTGGGAGCAGTGGTGTTGTCTCGCTGGTTTGGGCGTCTCTGGGTCTGGTTCCCCTGAAGGATTCTTCCCGCTGTCAGAGTGAGAGTCTGGTTTCTCTCCTTGCAAAGACACACAGAGTATGTCGTTAAACAGAGACCTAAATGAAACCTCCACATGATAAAACTGTCTTCCTATGAGGTTTAATCTAGACTAGATCCCTCAATAAAAGAGCAGAACTGGTCATCACAGAGTGGCTGTAGTGCTTTGTAGGCTGGGTAAATCCATTTGAATTCAATACATTTTTGACAGCATCCCGTTTGATTTTAAAAAAATCTCTCCTTACATGTTTGACTATGGAAGAAGTGGTAAGAAAGTGACTTCATGTAACTGAATGTAAAAACATTCATGAGATATACAGTACCAGTCAAACGAGTGGACACACCTAGTCATTCAAGGGTTATAATTATTTATTTTACCATTTTATCTACATTGTAGAATAATCGTGAAGAAATCAAAACTATGAAATAACACATGGAATCATGTAGTAAACAAAAAAAGTGGTAAACAATTCTAAATATATTTTAGATTTTTCAAAGTAGCCACCCTTTGCCTTGATGACAGCTTTGCACACTCTTGGCATTCTCTCAACCAGCTTCACCTGGAATGCTTTTCCAACAGTCTTTGAAGGAGTTCCCACATATGCTGAGCACTTTTTAGCTGCTTTTCCTTCACTCTGTGGTCCAACTCATCCCAAACCATCTCAATTGGGTTGAGGTCAGGTGATTGTGAAGGCCAGGTTATCTGATGCAGCACTCCATCACTCTCCTTTTTGGTCATTGGGTCGTTGTCCTGTTGAAAAACAAATGATAGTCCCACTAAGCGCAAACCAGATGGGATGGCGTATCGCTTCAGAACGCTGTGGTAGCCAGACAGGTGCGCGCCTTTCCAAATCATGTCCAATCAATTGAATTTACCACAGGTGGACTCCAAACAAGTTGTAGAAACATCTCAACGATGATCATTGGAAACAGGATGCACCTGAGGTCAATTTCAAGTCTCACAGCAAAGGGTCTGAATACTTATGTAAATAAGGTATTTCTGTTTTTTATTTTTAATAAATGTAAAAAAAAATCTCCAAACCTATTTTCTCTTTGTCATTACGGGGTATTGTGTGTAGACTGATGAGGATTTTTAGTTATTTAATCCATTGTAGAATAAGGCTGTAACGTAACAAAATGTGGAAAGACTTAAGTGACAAAAAAGGGGGTTAAAGACATAGAAAAATGTAATATAGATATAATTTTTTACATCTCTTAGATATCAGACAGACACTTCAGAACAAACTTCCTTTAGATGTTCTGGGGGAAACAATGTTACTATGGTTACTGTTGTTCCATGTTGTGAATGTTATCCAATGTGTTACTATGGTTACTGTTGTTCCATGTTGTGAATGTTATCCAATGTGTTACTATGGTTACTGTTGTTCCATGTTGTGAATGTTATCCAATGTGTTACTATGGTTACTGTTGTTCCATGTTGTGAATGTTATCCAATGCGTTACTATGGGTTACAGCAGTATGGATAAATATTTTTTGTTGATACTTCCATGGGTCTTACAGTTCAAAATCAAATAGCAAAATTATCCTTGGTATAACCTTCTTAAAACAGTACAATACAGGGGAAGCCCTTCATGTTGTTTAAACCTTAAAACAATTCCATATAGCTTAGAAGAACCTCCCCCTCAGACAGGGCTTAGACTGTAATGGGTTAAAACTGAGACTTACATTACTCTGAGACTAGTTATCCTGGGATCTAACATTACTCTGAGACTAGTTATCCTGGGATCTAACATTACTCTGAGACTAGTTATCCTGGGATTGTACATTACTCCGAGACTAGTTATCCTGGGATCTAACATTACTCTGAGACTAGTTATCCTGGGATCTAACATCTTACATTACTAAGACTAGTTATCATGGGGAATAGTTTTAATACATTTGCAAAAAATCTAAACCTGTTT